>NC_133770.1:121761366-121958107 GCF_003597395.2 Chelonoidis abingdonii
GGGGCTGAGGAGGTGAGTGGGGGCTGGGAGGCTGAGGAGATGAGCTACGAGTTGGTGGCTGACCTGTTCTACTGATCTGGTCTGGCTCCTATCCCCTCTCCAAGGGTTGCAGCTGTCTGGAGGTGCCTGCCTTCCATGCCTTCCTCAGTCACACCTCATTCATTCAACAGGACAATTGATTAGAAAGTGGGGGGAAGATCTTATTCTACTTCTAGCAAACAGACACTTTTATTTTACCTTAATTATACTACCTTAGGGGCTTGCTATAACATATTACCAAGGTTCAATACCACTGTTTGGCGAGGTGGCGCTGGGGAAGGAGGGTTTGTTTCCTCGGGGCGGGTGGCGCTTGGGGGGAGGTTGTTTCCGGGGGGGCTGGGCAGCGCTGGGGGGGTTGTTTTTGCAAGGCGGGTAGCTCTAGGGTGGGGGAGGTTTCGGTGGGGCCAGAGGGGGATTCGGCCCTCAGCTGTTTTCTTTGGAGTAATATGGCTCTCGCCGCTTTACGAGTTGTGCAGGCCTGCTCTACACCCTACTTTTTCCAAGCAAGCAATGTTGCCTCTTCTAGCTCCCTTGCATTAATGAATAAAACTTGCACCTTAAAAACACCACTCCCAAACTATTTGTTCCCTCATTCCGCTCTAAGAATAATGTTCAAAACAAATGGTAAACTGTTCAGTGAAGAATGATTTATTTTACATGCTTAGAATGTCATACGATTATTTTTATATTGCAACATTAATTTTTATGCTTTTAATGAAGTCTGTCCCAAACCAAATCAACAAGTAATATAATTTGTACTGTACATTTCTTATGTTAGATTTTAGTAAAAATCAGTCATGCATTCTTAGTTTTTCAAAGTCTAGGTAATGTTTTGTGCTAAAACTCCAAACCAAAACGTTTGAAGCTGTTCCATTGTACATAGATAGTGAAAGAGTGTTTGGAGCAGAGGGCTGGACTCAGGGTCTCCAACCTCTCAGAGGGTTGCCCTAAACAGTAGACTACACAGTCATTCCTCTTCAAGTAATTTCTCATGTGTATTCCGCAATAGGTATGCATGCTCACCACGTGCACTGGTGCTGAAAGTTTTTCCCCCAGGAGTACCCATAGGGGAGTGCCCAAGCAACCCCTAGAGTGGTGCCTCCATGACATGGCCTCCATGTGCGCTTCCCCCCCCGCCACCTCAGTTCCTTCTTGCCACCATTGAAAATAAAGATTCGCAGAGGCTGGTGACTCTCCAGACTCTGGGTCTCTGTTTCAGCTCCAGCTAAACCTAAGTTAAAGCCACAGCAGACTTACGCTCAGGCCACCCACCCGAAATATGAGACCACTTATAAGAAGTTGCAGAATTATAAGAGGCACCCACAAAGGCAGTCTTGCCCTGCCCCCGAAGCCTGAGTCCTCCAAGGGCAAGAAGGTGGGGAAAAGGCAGTTTTGATGGGACGCCAGGGACGACCTGTCAGTTCTCATCAGGGATCCACCCTCAATAAAGCTTCCTTTCCCGGAGTGGTTGTGGCTGACCTCAGATCGATGAGTCCTCAACACCATCTCCCGGGGTTACACCCTCCAGTTTACTTCCTCCCTTCCCGCCCCCATCCCTCCTGGGGGACACCTTGTATGAGGCCCTGCTCAAGCAGGAGGTGGGGCGGCTCCTGGGCCTAGGAGTAGGGGAAACTGTACCTGGGGAGTTCAAAGGCAAGGGGTACTACTCCCAGTATTTCCTTATCCCAAAGGCCAAAGCAGGGCTCAGGCCCATCTTGGACCTGTGAGGCCTGAACCAGTACGTGGTGAAGCTCAATTTCCACATGGTCTCCCTGGCCCCCATCATCCCCTCCTTGGATCCCAGGGACTGGTACACTGCCCTCAATCTGCAGGACGTGTACTTCCACATTCATATATTCGAGGGGCACAGATGCTTCCTCTGTTTCACGGTGGGGCAAGAACACTACCAATTTACAGTTCTCCCATTTGGCCTGTCCACTGCTCCCAGGGTATTCATGAAACGGATGTTGGTGGTGATGGCCCACCTCAGGTGCTGGGGGAGTCCAGATCTTCCCCTATCTGGACAACTGGTTGGTCAAGGCAGCTCCTGGTTGAAGGTGTGGTATCACGTGGCGCTCCTTCTGTCCACGTGCACCACTTTGAGCCTGTTGGTAAACAACAACAAGTCCTTGTTAGTCCTAGTTCAATGCATAGAGTTTATCGGGGCGGTCCTGGATGCCTCATCGGCCAGAGCCTCCCTCTCACCGGACAGGTTCCAGACCCTGAAGGGGCTCATTGACATGGTCACAAGGTTTCCGGGGACAACAACCAGAGCATGTCTCCAGCTCTTGGGTCAAATGTCGACGTGCACATATTTGGTCCATCATGCCAGACTGAGGATGAGGCCCCTCCAGCTCTGGTTGGCCTCGGAGTTCTCCCAGGCAAGGGACAGGATGGACAAGTCCTCACAGTACTCAAAGCAGTGATTACCTCCCTACAGTGCTGGTCGTCGCCAAGAAACATGCTCCAAGGGGTCCTGTTCAGGGGCAGAGCTGGTGTCTGACGTGTTGGACCTGGGATGGGGGACCCATGTGGGGAACGTTCAGACCCAAGGTCTGTGGTTGACTCAGGATCTGACCCTCCACGTAAACGTCAAGGAGCTGAGGGCAGTATGACTGGCATGCATGGCCTTCTGCTCACACCTGGAGGGCCAGGTGGTCAGGGTCCTCACGGACAACACGGCATCAGTGTTCTACATCAACAGGCAAGGCGGGCTAGATCCTGTTCCCTCTGCTGCGAAGCCCTCAGGCTGTGGGACTTTTATATAGGCCACGACATCTGCCTACAGGCCTTCTATCTGCCGAGTGCCTGGAACGGGTGGGCAGATGTGCTGAGAGGAGAAGTCCCTGCACAAGCAAAGTGGTCTTTCCACCCACAGGTGGTGCACAGACTTCGTCAAGTGTGGAGAACTCCCCAGCAGGACCTGTTTGTGACTTGGCAGAACCGTCGCTGTCCCTGGTTCTGCTTCGGGGGAGACTGGGACAGAGCACTATCTCCGATGCCTGTCCTGGTCAGGCCAGTTTCTCTATGCCTTTCCCCCAGTTCCTGCTGATCAGCAAGGTTCTGGAAAAGATAAAGATGGACAAGGCCCGGTCCTTCTGATTGCCCTGGCATGGTCCAGACAGCATTGGTATGGGACCCTCGTGGGCCTGGCGGTCGCCCCACCGTGGCCATTGTTGTCCTGCCCGGACTTGCTCTCCCAGGGCCAGGGCTGCCACCTCCACCCCAACCTAGCGGCACTCCACCTCATGGTGTGGCTGCTCAATGGTTAGGTAGAGAGGAAAGGACGTGCTCAGAAGGGGTTTAGTGCGTCTTCCTAGAAAGCAGGCATCCCTTCATGCGCCAAGCCTAGTTGGCAAAGTGATCTGGGTTTTCCAGATGGGTGGATGGGCGGGGCGTTTCCCCAGTGGCTGCCCTGATCCAGCTTATCCTGGACCACCTCCTTCACATTAGAGCCCAGGGCCTGGCACCCTCATCTGTCAAGATGCACCTGGTGGTCATATTGGCCTTCCATCTGCCAGTGCAGGGCCACACAGTATTCTCTCATGCTATCGGGCCAGTTCCTTAAGGGTTTGGATTATCTCTTCCCGTATGTTAGGCTCCTAATCCCGCAGTGGGACCTAAACTTGGTGTTGGCCCGTCTCACGGGGCCCCTGTTTGAGCCGCTAGCCATGTGCTCCTGGTCACACCTCTCGTGGAAGGTGGCCTTCCTAGTTGCGATCACATCGGCTAGGCAGGTCTCGGAACTCAGGGCCCTGAACTCTGAGCCCCCGTACATGGTATTTCATAAGGATAAGGTCCAGCTCCACCCACACCCCTCGTGTCTCCCGAAGGTGGTCTCCGCCTACCACATGGGTCAGGACATTTTTCTGCTGGTCCTCTGCCCCAAGCCCCATGCGTCCAGTGAGGAGCACTGCCTCCACACGCTGGATGTGAGACGGGCTCTGGCTTTCTACCTGGAGCGGACCAAGCCATTCAGAAAGTACTTACAACTGTTCATTGCCTCGGCTGAACGCATGAAAGGTCGGCCAACCTCCACTCAGTGGCTCTCCAACTGGATCACCTCGTGCATCTGTACCTGTTATGACCTAGTGAGAATCCCTCCACCACCAATTGTGAAGGTGCACTCGACTTGGGCACAGGCCTCGTTGGCTGTCTTTTTGGCCCACGTCCCAATTCAGGACATTTGTAGGGCTGCCACGTGGTCTTCAGTTCACACGTTCACCTCGCGCTATGCGATCATCCCCCAGATCAGGGATGACGCTGGGTTTGGCAGGGCTGTCCTCCATCCTGGGAACATTTGAACTCCTACCCACCTCCAACAGATGTAGCTTGGAGTCACCTACTGTGGTATACACATGAGCAATCCCTCGAAGAAGAAAAGACAGTTATCTGTTCAGTAACTGGCGTTCTTCGAGATGTGTTGCTTATGTCTATTCCATATCCTACCCTTCTTCCCCTCTATCGGAGTTATCTGGCAAGAAGGCGCTTGTAGGGGGGAGTGCGCAGCACCCCTTATACTGTGCCATGGAGGTACCACTCCAGGGGTCACTGGGGCAGTCCCCTACAGGAACTGCTAGGGGAAAAACTTACGGCACCGGTGCAGGTGGCGAGCATGCACACCTACTGTGGAATAGACATGAGCAACACATCTTGAAGAACATCAGTTATGGAAAAGGTAACTGTCTTTTCTGTCTTGAGTATCTAATTACTATTTTAAGTATTTATCCACAGTGGAACAATCATTTGGGGTGGAGAGAGAGAATGAGAATGAATCAATATGAACAACTCACTCTGTAGGTCAGTGGTTAGGGTGCCTACCTGGGAGTGGGAGACCCAGTGCCTGGTCCCCCTTCTCCAGTCATTCCTTCATTATTTACACACAGTGGAACAGCTTTAATAGTAGAGACTGAAGGAACCTGGTTTCAGAATATGCCATATCTCAGTGTTTAGAGCCTTCTCTTGAGAGGTAGGATTTCAACAGGGATCTCCCGTCTCCCTCTTTGGTGGTGGGTAGGGGAATTGAACCTGGACTTCTTCGAGAGAGATGTCCCTGTGGGTGCTCCACTTTAGGTGTCGGTGCGCCCCTGCGCCTTTGATCGGAGATTTTTACAGCAGTACTACCAGCCACGCATGCTTAGAACCTGTCACTCACTCTGAGTGTGTCACTAGAGAGCATGCGCGGCCGGTACCCCCAGTTCCTTCTCTACTGCCCCCGGCTTGAGACAGAGCTCAGCAGACTCCTTAATATTTCTTTCCTCATCTTAAAATACCTGTAGTTAGCCAGTTTTTTCTCCTGTTACTTAGCTCTTAGTTAGTGTTACCTACTTTTCTTCCTACTAGTTAAAAAAAAAAAAAAAAAAAAAAAAAATTCTCTCGTTCTGTCAGCCGCTTCAAATATGCCTGGCTCCACAGGCTTTAAGCGCTGCTCTCTTGTAAGGACTCTATCCCTCTTTCTGATGGGCACTCTAAGTGTATAAAATGCTTGGGGGAGACTCATATTCCCCAAAAATGCCCTCACTGCACTAAGTTAAGCTCTAGAGCTAGGAAGGACAGGGAGTTAAAGTTAAAACTTCTTCTACTTCAAAAATCCCTGCAGTCTGCCTCAGACCCTGGCGCGGACTCTGCCTCCAGACCCAGCTCTAATCCTTCAAAAAACTAAGAAGACAGCTAAAAGAGAACACTCACAATCAAGAGGAAACTTCACTGGTAAACCTCCTTCTCCTGTTCAGCTGTCAGTTTCCTTGACGAGCCCCGGGCTCCTCGGTAGCTGCCGGCGCCGCCTGACCCCGCCTGTGCTTTTGACGAGCCGGGCTCCTCCGGCGACAGGCTACAGTTGCCGCCTGCTAAACCTTCTCGCGCATTTCCCCGCAGCGCTCTGGTGCCGAGGCGACAGGCTTTCAGTTGCCTGCCTCGATTGTGGCACCTTCAGCACCGCCTGAACCCACCTGTGCTTTCCGGCGGCAGCGTGAGGCTCTGGTGCGAGGCGACAGGCTTTCAGTTGCCTGCCTCGATTGTGGCACCTATCGGCACCGCAATGAATGCAGCACCGACAACTCAGGCACCGACGGAGGCACCGCAGCCTGCTATTAATAGCACGGCACCGCCTGCGGCACCGGCATTACTACCGCTACTTGGCACGGAGCCAAGACTAAAAACTCCGGTGCCAGCCCGGGTTTCCTCACAGGATCTCTATCTGCCTTCGCCTACGACTGCCCCCCGTTACAAATTACCCACTCAAGTGACCTCCTAGTGTCACCTACACTGCAATCGCCCTTTTTGGGGATGGCTTCTCTATACAAATGACTCAGGGTCCGAGCAGCCTTCCTCCAGTGAGCAGGAGTCTGAACTACAGGCTGCTGTGCCAGTGCAATCTGAATTCTACCCTCACAGTCCTGTCCCCGTGGACACAGGAAAACTGTCCCACCAACCTCAAGATCCCACCTCCTGGGGTGTTCACCCCTGGATGGCACCTGCTATGCCTTTTCCACCACCATGGCAGTATTGGGCTCCGTGGCCATCTTTCCCTCGGCAGCACGTCCGCTACTCTACTCACACTAGACGCGAACGTCAAAATCCTATGACGCACTTGGCGGCACCCTCCCATCCTCAGGATCAATTAACTCCAGCTCCTGACCCAGTATTACCTGACGTACCAACTGATCCAATACCTGAGGAGGCGTTACTTCCTTCCCCTCCACTGCCATCAGATGATTTTTCAAAACTCCAAGATCTCTTCAAAAGGGTTGCCAATGAGCTTAGAATCAATTTGAGGAAGTACCTGACCAACAACATGAGCTAACAGACATCCTGCAACCATCTTCGTCATCCAGACTGGCATTACCAATTAACTCAGCCCTTCTGGGACCTGCTAAATCCATCTGGCAGACTCCAGCCACAAGCCAGCCTACCTGCAAACAGGCGGACCGGAAATACTTCATTCCCTCGAAGGGCTCTGAATTCCTTTTCTCACATCCTGGCCAAACTCTTTGGTAGTGGACGCAGCCAATCAGTGAAACAAACAGTATTTCCGCCATACCCCAACCAACAGAGAGAGGGCAAACGCTTAGACCTGCTGGGTCGTAAGGTATATGCCTCTTCAACGTTGCAATTTCGAATTGCCAATTATACCGCAATTCTAGCAAAGTACGACCATAAAAACTATAATAAGTTCATGCACTTTATTGAACACATCCCAGACAACAAGAAACAACAGTTTACAGCTTTAGTTTCCGAGGGCCAAATCATATCCTGCACGGCTCTTCAAGCAGCTCTGGATTCAGCCAATACTGCAGCAAGATCCACCGCTACAGCGGCCGTCATGCGCGAGGTTCCTGGCTTTCCTCTTCTCTCTTTCCTCGCGAAGTTCAGAGCACCATAGAGGATCTCCTTTTGATGGTGATAAACTCTTTGCTTTCCACCACTAATGAGGTGCTGCACTCAATGAAGGACTCAAGGGCAACTCTGCGATCCTTAGGTATCCAGACCCCTACAAACAGAAGGCGACAGTACAGATATCAACCTTTACCACCGTCCGCGCTACCCCTCATATACTCAGCATTTTCCGGGAGCTCAGGATCAACAACAACAACAACGCCAACGCCAGAGGTCCAGATACCAGCGGCGTCGCCCCAATTCTTCCGGGATACCCCAACTTCCTCAAAATAATAAACAAATTTGAACCTTTGGTCGAGGGTCTCGAAAACGTCGCCCCTATTCCGGCGCATGTACTGCTCACAACTGTCTTTGGACATCGTCTACAGCCATTTTTACACCAATGGCAGAATATTACCACCGACAAGTGGGTTCTAGAGGTCATCACAACGGGGTATTCCATCCCCTTCCTCTCCTTACCTCCCACCCACCCACCCTCCCCGTCCCTCTTCAGGGACACCTTTCACGAGCCACACCTCCAGCAAGAAGTACAACATCTCTTCACCTGGGTGCTATCGAACTCGTGCCCAAATGCCACAAGGGGAAAGGATTCTGTTCCCCTTATTTCCTAACACAGAAGAAGAAAACTGGAGGATGGCGACCGATCCTCGACCTCAGCAGACTCAACAATTTCGTCAAGAAAACAAAAGTTCAAAATGGTTACTCTCACCACCATAATTCCAGCCCTGCAGCAGGCGATTGGTTTTCAGCCCTCGACCTACAAGACGCCTATTTTCACGTCACTATCCACCGTTTTCTCCCGTTTTTACCTTTGGCTCGACGCATTACCAATACAGAGTTCTACCATTTGGCCTTTCCACTGCCCCCGAGTTTTCTCCAAACTTCTACCGGTAGTCACGGCCTACCTCAGGAAACAAGGGGTTATAATATTTCCTTACCTGGACGATTGCCTTCTCAAGGCCTCCACACACGCCGAGGCCCTCCGCTTCACAAAAATCACCATCGAGTGCTTTCAATCCCTGGGCCTGCAAATAAATGAGAACAAATCCACATTAAGTCCTACCCAACGCCTGGACTTTATAGAAGCAAGCCTCGACTCCAGAACCGGACGGGCATCCCTTCCACCCGACCGTGTCAATACTATACAACTGCTGGCTGCAAGGCTTCACAGCAGCCCTCGGGTCGCCGCCCCGAGACTGCCTCCAACTACTGGAGCACATGGCCTCGTGCACTTTCGTGGTCCAGAATGCATGTCTCCACATGAGGTGCTTCCAAGCTTGGCTGGCCACGGTTTACAAACCAAACGTGCACTCAATAAACAAATCATTGACCATACCTTACCGGGTCAAGGACTCTGTCATACGGTGGACAGTCCCTGACAACCTCTGTTCTGGAGTCCCCTTCCTCCAGACTCCACCAACTGTGATGATGACAACCGACGCATCCCTCACCGGCTGGGGGGCCCATATCTCTCACCACACAGTACACGGGCTATGGTCTCACTCCGAGACCTCCCTACACATAAACGTTCTAGAACTTCGCGCTATCCGGAATGCTTGCCGTTGCTTCCTCCCACTAATCAGAATCAGCATGTACGCATAATAACAGACAACATTGCCTGCATGTTCTACACGTCAACAGACAAGGAGGGGCTCGTTCCCACTCTCTTTGTTCAGAGACCATGAAACTCTGGAATTGGTGCCTTGCAAACCACATCCAGATATCAGCTGTTTACATCCCAGGCGTGATGAACACCACTGCCGACGAGCTAAGCAGACGCTTTCGGAGATGGGAAAGGTCAAACCCACTCCCACACGCGCCCCAGCCAGATCAGAACTGGTGGGCAGCGTTGCTTTACCCTCCCTGGAGCGGAGGCAAGAAGCAGAACAGTCTCACAGGAGAGACTTTAACAAGGGTAGGGGTCTCCCGCGAGATCCCTACCCTCTGTGCTGACAACACCAAAGGCAGGTGCCTCAGCTTTTTCTGATGCCTCAGCCACAGCTCTCACAGAGCACTGAGGCAGGGACCCGACCTCCCATGTCAGGAAGGTCCTTGTCGCTCCTGTCCCCTTGGCACCGCAATGGGCACGCAGTGCAGCAGTGGCACTCCCCCTGGGCACCGCAAATGGCTGCAGTGCCAGCAGCGTGCTCCTCCAGCACTGCAAACGGACGCAGTGCCGGCAGCGCACTCCTCCTGGGCACACCAAGCGGCCGCGGTGCTGGAGCGTGCTGCTCCTCAGCACTGCAAACGGCCCCGGTGCGGGTGCTCTCCTCGGCACAGCGCCTCTCCTCAATCCTATACCCAGACATTAAGCCACCGCTCATCCCATCACCAAAGGTTTCCTGAAGGCACGCCCAAACCCTATATCCAGATGTTAAGTCACCTACCCCTCCATGGGATCTTCACCTAGTATTGTCCTGTTTAACTCACCAACCCTTTGAGCCCTTAGCCACCTGCTCCCTTTTGCACCTCTCAATGAAAACAGCCTTTTTGGTGGCCATTACCTCCGCCAGACGGGCAGGCGAGATAGCAGCTCTTGCGGCGGATCCACCATGTGCCCTCTTCTTCAAGGACAGAGTTGTTCTGCGTTTACACCCAAAATTTCTTCCAAAAGTTCATGCTCCTTTTCACCTCAATGAACCAAGGAAACCAACTTCTTCCCAAAAACCACACGCAATTCCTTTGAGGCCACGATACACACACCTGATGTGCGTTAGGGCCTTCTCCTTTTATCTTGGACAGAACTACGACCTTCCGAGGGCTCTTCCTGGACTCTTTGTCTCTATCGCGGACCGTTCAAGGGCATGGCTATCTCTGCTCAGAGGCTTCTTCGAGTTGGATCTCTGAGTGCATATCGTCTCTGTTATTCAGGAAGGAACGTTTACACCTCCGGCAGTTGATCCAGGACACATTCCACATGTGATTCTGTATTACCTCTGTAGCCTTCCTACGCAGGGTTACCCTTTGTCAGACATCTGTAGGGTGGCCACCTGGTCCTCCCCCTTACATTCGTTACTTCACTATGCCCTTACTCAAGGCCCCCTCTCTGACACTCGGCATTAGGCAGGACAGTATTGTTTTTTACTGGCATTCCAGCCAGATCCGAAGTTCCTACCTCCTGATGATTACACTTGCTTTGAAGTCACCTTAAAGTGGAGCACCCACAGGGACATCTCTCTCTCGAAGAGGAGGTTACTCCCTTTGTGCGAGTAGTAACTGACGTTCTTCGAGATGAGTGTCCCTGTGGGTGCTCCACTACCACCCTCCTCCCCTCTACTCGGAGTTGGGGTAACCTCTGTTGTTAGAGAAGGACTGAGGGTTACCGGCCGCGCTGCTCTCTAGTGACATACTTAGAGTGAGTGACAGGTTCTAAGCATGCGTGGCCGGTAGGAGTACTGCTATAAAAATCTCCGATCAAAGGCACAGGGGCGCACCGACACCTAAAGTGGAGCACCCACAGGGACACTCATCTCGAAGAATGTCAGTTACTGCACAAGGTGAGTAACCTCCTCTTTCCACATCCCAGGTGAATACTCTAAACACTGGGCTAAAAGTTACAAGGCAGGTGGCACCACCACCACCTCCTCCGCTCCACCTCCTCTGGTGGCCAGATTTTGTATGGGACATCAATCTGGTAGACTGCTCTGAGAACACCTACTAGATTGGACACTGTGATTTAGACTGACAAACACCTGTGTTCCCCCAGTTTATGAATTGCTCTGTGGTTGAGGTGGGAGATAGGCCTCCAGATGCCTATAGGGAAACAGTGATGTGCATGCTCAGAGGTGGGAACTTTTATCTTGAAAATTTAGGTACCTATAGAGTTTGGTGGGAAATTGTGAATTGCAGTAGAGCCTAAAACTGGGATGTAGGTGCCCAAGTGTGAGGTTTTGGCAGCTCAGTATCTTTGTGAATCTGAGCCTGATGGGTGGTATCCCCACTGCTTCATTTAAATGAGTAATTCTGAAAGACTTTGTTTGGTTAAAGGAGATATACAAACAGGTAATCGTTTTTCGAGGCCCTCTGCTGCATTATTCCTTTGCCTCAGCGTGAACCCTCAAGGAACACAGGTGCAGTAGAGTTTTCCTTAACCCTGCAATCATGTTAGGGAAACTGTTTCCATGAGCAGGCACCAGATTCTCCTTGCACACTTAAAAATACATATAGCTTTCCAGGTGGCATACACTGTAAGTTACTAGTATTTCCACGAGGTGCAACATGAACAGTGTATATGTACAGACAATACTTTGTGACTTCCACATCTCCTAATATGAGTTCAATTATAGCTCATATGAGTGTAAGCTGCATTGGGGAGAAGAGGCAGGGAGGTACGTAGGTCTTCGCTCCATTGTCTGTTACAGCTATGCCTCTATTCCATTTTGTTTCTTACAGCTGTCCCCATACTCCATTTTGTTCTCCTTCTGTGGCCGCCCCTTCCCTGGCTGTTAAGTTGTTTACCAAGAGCCATTGCCCTTCTCAAAGGGATGGCCACTTGTGCTAAGTGGGATCACTGCCCTGTTCAAAGGGTTAGTCCTGTTATCACCTTGTTAAACCTGGGCTCTCGGTGTAGGTTAGGCAATGGTCCAGAGCTGCAAGACCTATTGTGTTTTTAAGATCCTGGGCATGAGTCATAGGCCTCATGTGCTTTGAGTCACCTATTGCACGGACTCTGCCGCAGCACATGTCTCGGTGCTCACCTTACAGTTTTTTCCCTGCCTCCTCTCCTTCCCTGTATCAAGAGGAGCCAATCAGAAGTACTGGCAGGAAACTGCCTGAGTTTGCCTTTAAAACCAGACATTTTTAAAACTAAGATCAGGAAAGGTTTGCTGCATTGCTGCTGGTCTGATCAGCCAGGGGTTCTGGGGTTCCTTTCTCTTGCTCTCATTTTTTATTTTTGAGCGTGTACCCCGTTTTTTGAATGAACCCCCCACGAAGAACAATTGCTGCCTGAGAGATCTCCTGATTATTGAGACCGTTACCTAGCCTTCTGATATTCTTGCTGCTTTTGCCTCTGCTGCTTCCTTTGGGCTGGTAAGAATCCCTCTGTATGAAACTCTCTGTACTTTATTTTATTATTTTAGCTGCTGTTCTCTGTTCTCCCAGCACACAAGACTCAGCTAAACCTTGGTCTGTGTTCTTAAACGTCATCCTAAACTCCGTGGCACTTTGCTGCTAAAAAATAAGTTTGTGCCGCTCCTAAGCTCTGCTCCTGTGGCTTTGCCTCGTGGGCTCTCTGCTTCTAGCTGTATCCACTGCTGCAGCCACCATCCTTTGGCTTCCTTGGAAGCTGGATTCTGGGCACGTACCACTCTGCCCTCTGTACCTTCCCATAGCATAAGGTGCAGCCATGGTTTTAGTTTTGTTAGTTTAATAAGTCATGTGTTTGTTAATATTGCAAGCTTGTAAGTTTCACCTGCCTTTATTATAATTTGCTGTTTTGTTGTTCGTATAGTTGCTTGTTATTAGTTTTGCTATTAGATTTGTGATATTTGTTGATTTTGCCTAAGTTGGTTAAGTTAGATAGATAAGGTTTTTGTTGCTTTCTCCGTCTGTATACTTTGTTCTGTTTTCCCCGCTCCAATCCCGCCCCCAGTGTCTTCCCCTCTGTGTCTCCCTGTTACAAATCCTTGCTGCCCCCCACTCTGCTCTGATCACCCTCCGAACTTCCCAAAACCCCTTGCTGCTTCCTCCTTATGCTTTGTTCTGTTTTTCTCCTCGCTCCTCTTTTTTTTAATCCCCTCCCCCTATGTGCTTCTTCCGTGTCTCCCTGTTACTGACTCTTTTGCTGTCGCCCCCCCCTGCGTCTTTGCATTCACACCTCCCGAACTTTCCCAACCCACATTTGCTAAGCTTTATCCCTTGTGAAACTTCCAAACCCTTTGCCGTTTTTTTTTTCCCTTTGTTTTCGGTGTCTGCTGCTTGTTGCTTAAAACCTTCTCTTAGTCAGTTGTCCTTATCCTCGCAGGGGCTAAACCAGATTGGGGCTCTCGCTGGCTTGTAGCCACACTTCTCCCTCTTATTCATGTTGCCACTAATCATCTCACTCCCCCACACCGTTCCTTGACCCAGCAATTAGGTACACTCTTGCTATCACCAGCCTCACAAATTAAGTCTAGTAATTTTCACATTGCATAAGTTCATTATCACCCTATGTATTATTGCTCTGTGTTTCACATATTTACTTGAAGGGACTATACACTTCATTGGTTGCCATACTTTTCTGGTTATACTAAATTGTGTTATTCTGCTTTAATACCATTGTGTTTATTGTATATAAGGCCACGACCACTTAATTAATTCTATCTAGATTGTTAACCATTTTATATAGAAGCTAGCATTTTCATTTTGGATTTCTTTTTGGTTAACGTTTTGCATTCCACACTGTATCTAGAGTTTAAATTCCTATATAAAGTTGAGTTGGACTTATTAACTGTACTGTATCCCATTTGTTGCTGAACCCCACTTACTTAGTACCCCACCCACTGTTAGAACTCCCTACACTGTTCAATAAGAAACCCCCCCATCATTGTCTATTGTAAACACCCTATACACCCCATCCCATCGTATTTTATTGTTAAATTCCCACCACTTCCTTTTTCCTTTAATAAAGAAATTAATTTGCGCCCCACCTGTGTGGTAATTGCTCCCCAAGATCCCATATACCTGCTGGCAGGGACATCAATCAGCAGTGAGTAGTTGATAGTAGTATTATGCCTTTGTGAGGCTTAATATTTCTGGAGATGTCTGGAAAGTGATGTCTCTTGCTATATCTGATCAACAGATGTAGCCAGCACTCTTCCTAGCAAAGCCATCCCCTCACCAGGCCACTTGTCCTGTGCCAATTCCAGCTTTCCCCCTCTTTTCCTCTCTTCTCTTCTCTTCCTCACATTATGCTTCTCCAATGCATCCCCACACGTGGTGGCATAATTTATCCCTAATTGTGTCTGTTCTACCACCACCAAAGTTTTTGATTCTTGGGATCAAAAATGTTTGTAGGACGAGTGCTGATGCTAGCTGACCCAGATGTTTCCCAGAAATAGCAATGCAGCTGCAATTATGGATTCAGAGTCATTTAGCAGTTAGACCAGGATGCCTGATATTTTATTCCTAATCTGTCAATGACTCGTCATGTCGACGTGACTATTGGCAAGGCATTTAACTGATTGGTACTTGTTTCCCAATCAGTAAAATGGATATAGCTCCTCTTCACACTTGAAGTTCCTTGGATTAAAATATTCTATATAAATGCAAAATATTGTTATCTTGGATGCACCATTTTGTCTGATAGTGCTCAGTTAGCCAACTGAAATCATTTAAAAAAACAAAAACAAAACAAACTTACACTTCCAGCTCCCTTCCACACATCAGTCTGAATATTTTGTGTGAAAGGAAGTGAGGGAGGATAGTACTCACAACAGAAGAAAGCTTGCACAAAGAAAGCAAGATGGCACAGTACAACCGCTTAGAATTCAAATATGCTTTGATGAACATTCTCTCTCCCTCCTCTCCAAGGGAGCATCAATCAGTGGTCCATGGCACTCTAGGGGCAAAATCAATAAAATCATAGATTCTGTGATCTTGTGGTAAACCTGCAACCTTTAATTATAATACATTAATGTCCTTAACAAGAAATAACTGTGCATAGTCACATGGTTATTCAGATCTTGTAGAGTTCAAGTAAATCTTTAATCCGTTAGACTGGGGATGGGCAAACTTTTTGGCCCGAGGGCCACATTGGGCATAGAAATTGTATGGCAGGCGAGGAATGCTCACAAAATTGGGTGGGGGTGTGGGCTCTAGGGTGGGGCTGGGGATGAGGCATTTGGGGTGTAGGAGGATGCTCTGGGCTGGGACTGAGGGCGGGAGGGAGTCAGGTTGGGGCAGGGGTGCGGGCAGCGGTGCAAGTTCTGGCTAGGGGTGCAGGCTCTGAATGGGGCTGGGGATGAGAGGTTTGGGGTGCAGGAGGGTGCTCTGGGCTGGGATCGAGGGGTTTGGAGGGGGATCAGGGCTGGGGCAGGGGGTTGGGGCATGGGGAGAGGCTCAGGGGATGCAGGCTCCAAGCGGTGCTTACCTCCCCCGGAAGCAATGTCATGTCCCTTCTCTGGCTCCTATGCAGAGGCACAGCAAGGCAGCTCTGCACGCTGCCTCATCCATAGGCACTGCCCCTGCAGCTCCCATTGGAGTGCGTAGGAGCCGGAGTGGGGCCATGCCATGGCTTCTGGGAGACGTGTGGTGTGGCCCCCGACCCAGCGCCTCGGCTGGAGTGTGGGAGGGGGGCCGAGCTGCAGGTGTGGCTTAAAATGGATCCGGCCTGCGGGCCATAGTTTGCCCACCCCTGCGTTAGACCCGTATCAGGCTCTGATACATAGTGTTATAGAACTCTTGACATTCCAAATAGTCTGACACATTCTCACAGACTTGTGCCCTCTGTAGACGCTGACACCTATGCCAGGTATCTGTAAAATGCTATCCAGCAGTATCTGGTACAGCCGTGAGATGATTCTTTCTCTGTCCAAATCTTGTGCAGGGTAGAGATGTGTTAGTTTGGAAAGCAGAGCTAGGTCTAAGCTGCAGTGGGGTCATGTCTGAGGCTGAAAGGGTTGTAATTATGTAAATATTATACTACACTGATTTTTGGCCCTTTTATCTATGTAGATCGTCATAATGAGTCTACGTGAACTAAAGCAGCTCTCCACTACCTGTGAGTTCCTGTGTAAATGTAGAGTACAGTGACTGCTTTGCAAAAATGCTAAATATATTAGGTATCATAGCAGTCAAGTTTGTTAACATCCACTAGGGTTGGGTTCTGAAACATATTCAGAGTGTTGAGCACATCTTCATGGAGAGTCTTGTGGGCAACTCCCATTGTGATGAGAGTGGTGGTTTAGCTGTGGTTGAACTGAAGTTTGCTCTTATAGGTCTGGTTAGCTTTTGTGACATTTAGATCAGTCTGGTTGATGAACATCGGAGACACTGAGATCATTTTTCCCTTTGGTAATCAGTACATTTCTCTGCTATTACTGATATGGCAGCAAGAACTGGAACGCTGCAGCCCCTGTGGGCACAATGGGACAGGTGATTAAATATACAGAGGAGGAACTATGCTTTGCCTGTCTGTGTTAAGGGTTACATTTGTGCAGCTATATTGATGGCTGTAATTGGGGCACATTCATAGTGAAGACAAGACCTTAAATATGACATCTGTAATCAGGGCTGTAATTGGGTACTTAAGTACCAAATGTCAGTGGCTACTCCCCAGTGTACAGCCAGTTTATTAGAATGGGTGAGAGAGTACAGAATTAGTGACTGCACTGAGCTGCTGGGTATCTGGTGGATTGTGTGGGTTGTACTGGTTCCAGGGAAAGAACTTATAAGTACCAGTTGTCACAGATGTAGGAAATGAAATACTGTGGGAATAGACCTGTGCACAGATAAAACAGGAAAGAACAAAACAGTGGGGAAAGAACATTTTTCTCATAGTAAGTGAGTTCTTACTACTTGTGCAAAATATGCCTATTATCTCCTTGGTACAACAGATTTTTGTTTAGAATATTTTCATTTTAACTAGAATAAAATTAAAGCATTTGTTTTTCTGAGAACAAGACCTTTTTGGAATGTTTATTTTTCTCAACTTTATACAAAATATTGAAATATAATTTTTTTTGATTATTTAAAAATGAAAATAACTGTAGTTAATTTGCATCACCCCCTGGAAAGAGGTGTGTAGGAGTAGCAGCATGCCATAAAGTTACAAATAATCTTTTAAAATTATTGCAGCAACTGAGAGCCAATATCCGAGAGATGGAGAAACTGTGTTTGCGGGTCCGACTGGAAGATAAACAGATTCTCCAAAGAATGATAAATCCAGTTAAAGAGGAAGCGTCATTTGCCATAAAAGAATTTCTACAACTCCATTCAGAATCTGCAGAAGAACTTAAAAGACAGTTTAATGAACAGGAGGACACCTCTTTAAAGTCGCCTCTAATCAGATCTGCGACGGTAGGAGGAGGTAGTAGAATTCATTTTTCTACGTACTGTATTATGGTATTTTTATATTTGTTTTATGATAGTATATTTTCAGGGTTTTCTGACCAGCTATTGTGGAAATAAATAGACGAGACTTCATTTTGGTAAAACATTATTCTTATGTGACGAGGTGAATTTTAAAATAACTTTCAGATACCACAGTTTTCTCACCATATGTAGAATACAGATTATTTTAATGCACAGTTTATGTAGTTAATAAATGCTTCAATCAGCTATCCAAGGAAGAGGAAAAAATTGGTAGGCTAATAAATGTAGTTAAGTAATGAGAGCACTAAATTGTGCAGGACAAGCAACCTTGGGGTTATTGTAGTTACATTTTCTTTTTCCATTGCTCTGTAATGGTAATCACTTAATACATTTTTACTTAATTCATTATCTATGAAATGATGAAAACAATTATTATATCATCACCGAAAGCCTCAATCAGGAGGAGCAAGTGGAGTATAAAATGTCCATTTATGCAGAAATACACCTCTACCCCAATATAACGCGTTCCCCGGGATCTAAAAATATCTACCACGTTATAGGTGAAACCCCGTTATATCAGGGTAGCGGCGGCAGGGCTCCAGCAGTGATTTAAAGAGCCCAGGGCTCTGGCCGCTGCAGGGAGCCTGGGCCCTTTAAATCACTGGCTGAGCCCTGCTGCTGCAACTCCGGGATAGCAATGGCTGGGCTCCAGTGGTGATTTAAAGGGCCTGGGGCTCCCCGCAGCAGCTGGACCCTGGGCCCTTTAAAGCGCCGCCCAAGCCCCGCTGTCAGAGCCCCTGGGTTACTGCGCTATATGCAAACCCGTGTTATATCGGGTCACATTATATCGCGGTAGAGGTGTATATCTTCATGGGTGACAGTAAATCAGTAAAAGTACCGGTCCATTATATGAGGTTTTGAAAACACATTATATTACCTTATCGATCATCCAAGGATGGGCCTGGTTGCTGCTGCTCCTCTCTGATCCCTCTGCTTTCATGAAAACTGTAGCTTTCACCTCTCACTCTTCCTTCCTCCATGAGCACCTTCTTGTCTCTTTTCACTCTCATTCTGTCCCACCTGCCCTTACACTTGAAGCCAAATCTGCAGTTAGCTGCTGCTAACATCTGAATCGCTGTTGAGAAGGACTGACCATTAGAGTTAAACCAACACATCCTCATACAGAAAAGTTTGAAGCTTAATATTGGTTAAAATACTTCGCAAGTCTTACATTTTTTAATTTAAAAAACATATTTTCAGTTAGTGGCCTTACAGAAAATCTTTCCTTTCAGGAAATTCTATGTAATCTGGCTGTTGTATTCATAAGGTGCTAATCTTCATAGTCTGTAGTTCTGTCTCCTTGTTGTCATAGAAGTTTCTTCTGTAGAGAATTGCACAGAGAATTGTGTGCAATGTCATTAGTAAGAGGGAAAGTCTTTTCACAATAAGAAAAGAAGACAAAAATGTATGCTAAACTGTAAAATATCTCTTTAAAAAAAAAACAGGATTAGTATCTTGATCTGAATGACCTTCATGTTTTTAAAAAAATGGGTCATTTTGGGTCATTGGTTAAAAACCAAGAAACCAATTAGAAATTTTGGGATGGCAAGGATAGCCATAGAAAAATATTATGGGAATGACATACACTCACAAGTCAGCTCAGGAATGGAGTAGTTCACCTCACGTAAAGTGAAACATATAGACACACAGACAACTGAGTATAATTATATAGGATTTTTTAAAAAGTTTGCATGAATATGAAAGCAGCTTTTTGAATTCAGGGGGCAGCTGTAATATCATATTGCCTGTTCTTTTGTGGTTCGAGGCTGCAGATCTAAAAGCAGATCTTAGCTGCTGAGCTTACTCAGTCAAAGAAACTTCCTTACACCCCACTTCTTTTTCGCATGTTGCTTCCGATCTGGCAGAGAAATGAAGAGTTTACAAATTCAAATAGCCCATTTAGGAGGCATGTCAAAGAAATGATACAGCCCTTTCCCTTTCTGCCATCCCCCATCTCAAGTCCAATAGGAGCTGAATTTAATTCCATTTTAAGCAAATGTTAACAAAAGGCAAGACTCTACTTTTAAAATTACTAAAATTCTTTTTAACCAGCATATTGAATTTTCCAGAGAACTAGATTTTTATCTTGAGTGTAATGAAGTGTGAAGGTATTTTGTAAAGTATGCAGAAGTGTTTTTTTGTTACTGCAGTTCTGATGAGATGTTGTAGTTGCTGTTGAGGAAGCACTTCCATTCTAAGCCCAATCACAACTGGGTTAGAATTTTCTAGAATATGAACTTTTGAATGTAAATTTTTCATTCATAGTTTAAGCCCACAGGTGTTTCATCCTCCCCCTCTCCCTTTTTTTCTTCTGTTTTTGAAGTGGGAAGGGAAATATTGAAAAAAAAATCCAACTCTGGCCATTTAAGTTATCAGAAAATTAGAATAACACAACAGTGTCACCAGCTTTGCCTGTTACTTTGGGGTATGCTGATCATTCCTGGTTTGGGCGGTGTTCCTTGAAGGGAGCTCACAATGCAATTAGGCTGCCTCAGTATTTTGGATATCAATCAAGGATTTATTACTAGAATGGGTCTGATAACTGCTGAGCTGGGTGTGTGCAGGCATGGATTCATTAATATCTGGAGCAGAGATCCCTCATCACGTAGTACTTACCTGCTTTTCTGGTCCCAGAGTTCCATGCGGTTCTTGCCTTGGAATCTCTGTTCTCCATGCTGTATGCTAATGGAGATGCCTCCTTGTCCCATATTCGAATCAAATGAGGCTAGGGGAGTTTCCTTAATTCTGTCACCCTTATCCCAGGGGTTTAGGTGTGTCTCACACTGCCTTTTCATTGCTTTGTGTCTTTCATTGCTTTTTGTCTTCTGATGCAGATTTGGTTCAGAGGCTGGCGGGGGGTGGTGGTGGTGGTGTCTGTCATGAGTCAAACAGGCTGAATACTGTGCCCTGGTTCCCCAAGAACACAGAGCTGCTAGGTAATAACAGAGGCTTCTTATGAGGTGTGAAATACTCTTTAATGTGGAGAAGTCATTAAGGCTCTTTTTGTCACTTAAACCCAGTGGTGAGACATCCTAATCTGGTGCAGAATAGGTCAGCATGGAGGAGGCGAATGGCCATTTTACTTAAGGGGTTTTTCTTCTGTCCACAGGTCTGCTTAGGAAGCTTCTTTATTCTTGAATTACCGATAAACGGTTTTATTTAACCGATATAAAATATGTAATGCTGGCTAAGGCAATGTATAGATTACAAACTTTGGTCGACCAAACTTGATGTCAATGTAAAGCCACTGCAGTTAGTATATCTCACATGCATGTGCATACTTAGCTGCTTGCATTGATGCTAAGTGCAGTTCACCAGGAGTATGTATCCCAGTGTGCCACCCTCCAGTGCAATGCCTTTTGGGGAATTTTCACAATGTGGTGTTGGGTGCACACGACTCCTGCCGGGGGACTGGGAGCAAAAGGTCAAGTTCCCATCATGCAACTTTCACTATCTCATAATGCCATGAGATGGTTATGACTAACCCATAATTTTTGTGCCTTTTTAAAATCCCACAAACTCACACAGCACTTGTCGCTATCCGTCATCTCTATCAGGAGCCCATGCAGGTCTGCACTGTTGTCATTGATGCTGCAAATGCAGGACAAACAATCCTCCGGCACTTGCAGAGCTGCAGGAAGTACCACAACAAAGGGGCACATGATAATTTCTTTGAGGACAGATTGCTAAGGGACATAATGAAAAACAATTCAAAGTTGGTGGCATTTACAGATCAGCTCCAGGACAGCTTCTGGGCCTAAGAAATGAGCAACTGACTGGTGGGATTGCATTATGATGAAGGTTTGGGATGATAAGTGGCTGCAGTACTTTCCGTACTGCGAAAGGCCACATTCCTGGATCTGTATGCCATGTTCGAGCATGGACAAGAGAATGAAAGCTGCATTGACAGTTGAGAAGCAAGTGGCGATTGCACTGTGGAAGCTTGCAAAGCTGGATTGCTATCAATCAGTGGGAAATCATTTTAGAGTTGGAAAATCCATAGTGGGGGCTGTTATGCAAGTGTGTGTGGGGCATTATTTATATCCTGCTATGCAGGGCTCTTACTCTAGGTAATATGGAGGATGTTGTGGATGGATTTGCGGCTATGGGGTTGCCAAACCATGGTCGGGGGGTAGATGGCACACACATTCCTATTTTGGTTCCCGCTCACCTTGCCATAGAGTACATCAACAGAAAGGGCTACTTTTATGTGGTTATGCAGGTGTTGATGGATCACCAGGAATCACTTCACCAGGGAAGCCCTGTCTTACATTGGAATGCAGTCCATTGGAGTGGTGGAAGGTCAATGCACAGTGTTTTCCCAGGCTTGGAAAACTGGCAAAGAGTTACCTGTGCATTCCAGGGTTGTGTGTGGCTGCAGAACATGTCTTCCAATGCTGGCCTTACTGTGCGCAAAACTGATACCAGAACATGTAAATATGTTAATCTTTCTTAACAAAAATCAGCAGTGGAGTTGAAATTCTAATCGGACTTTTTGTGTTTTTGGATGGCTCAGAGGTATTATGTAAAAAGTTAAACAAAAAGGTGGGTTTTAAACATAAGACTGTCTGTCTGTTTTTGTTGTTAGTAAAGGTACTTGACAACAAGTGCACAGTCGGTTCATTGTGAACTCATTAACAGTTAAACAGTTAACTGATACAATTTAAATAGTTTAAACGGTTACTTTTAAAAACACTATTTACACTCCTAATAGGAGAGGGGTAGACCCCCTGTCACTCCAGCTCCTTCTCCACTGCTTATGGTTTGAGATGGAGCATCATGGTGTCTGTTGGCTAGCTATGCAGCTTGCTACCTCTCTTTGCTTAATCTTTTCTTAGTAGTTTTTTTTAAAGCACAGTTTGTGCTCTTTGCCTGATTTGGGCGCCTCTCTCTCTCGCTCTTTTTTGTCCTCCAGTACAGGGTTATGCCCAGGATCCCAGACTTCACACCCTGCCAGAGGTCTGTCCCCGACAGCGATGGTACATTTAAGTTGCTTCTGCTGCCTGGGAGTGTGTCACATCCCCTCCAAATGTAAGATCTGCCCAGGTTTTAAAAGCAGATCTAAGAAATTGACAGAAGATGGACTAAACTCTTGCTAATGGAGCACTATCTCAGACCTGTAGGATTACCGCCTGTGCCTCAGATCCACAGAGAGCCCTGGTGACTGTCTCTACTGTGACAATAACCAGAGACCCTGGGGGCCCTCAAAATCGTCTTGATCCTCAAAGAAGGAAAAAAAATCCTTCTTCAGAGTGGGAGAAGAGAAAGGAAAGTTACCCCTTCAGTCTGAGTTTCCGGAGACCTCAGATACTATTATCTGCAACAGTAACTCATCCTCCGGTACTGACACAATCACCAGCCTATCACAAACGTTTTGGGTACAGAGGGAACCATGTCAAGCCCTTATAACAGAAGGCCAGACAACTCTCCAGGCCTCACTTGATGCAGCCAACATAGCTGCATGTTCGATGGCTACAGCAGTAATTGTTCATTGAGATTTTTGGCTACAGTCCTCTGGTCTGCCCCACAAGGGACAAAACACTGTCAAGGACCTTCCCTTCAAGGAGCCCAAATTGTTTAGTGATCGCACAGATGGGTCTCTTCATTCTCTTAAAAACTTCCAGGTGACACTGCAATCTCTGGGCATCTATGCACCTATGGGAAAGAGAAACTACAGTCCAGCGTGGACGGCTCAAGAGTTTCACTCAGTCCCTATGAGTAAGGCTGCAAATTTGTCATTGAAGTCAGAGTCTGTGACTTTTCTTGACCTCTATGACGTCTGCAGTAGCCAGTGCACCTGGCTCAGGGGCAGCTCAGGCAGCTCAGTCCTACCGGCTGCTGCTGGAGCAGACTCAGGCCACTGCCCCAACACCCCCCAGCAGCAGAATTTGGGCGTGGGGGGGCAAGAGGTTGGGGCACAGGATGTGTCACAGACCGTGAGGTTTTTGTTTAATGCCTGTGACCTGCCTATGACTTTTACTAAAAATACCCCTGACTGAAATGTAGCCTTACCTATGAGCCCATGAGAACAGCTGAGCACCCCAGGAAGAAGCATACTTAAAAAGAAGACCATCCTCTTCAATGACCTCCCAGCCAGTGACATCCTCAAAACGGCAGTTATGACCATTTAAGGGTCATGAATGCTCTCCTGCTCCATTTCTTACCCTGCACATTATTCCATCCCCACTGTTATGAGGATCATCGCTCCCATTTCCTACCTTCCTGGGAGCTCATCACCTTGGACAGATGGATCCTGGCAGTGACTTTTACTAGTTACTCCATCCAGTTCACCTCCTTTCTGCTTCTCCCCCCAGCCCCATCCCACTTTATCAACCCTCCTAGTGAGGGTCTTTTGAGGCAGAATGTACAATCCTCCTAACAATCAGGCAGTTGAACCTGTTCCCCTGCACTTTGTTGGAAAGAGGTTCCCATTCCTGGTCCCGAAGAAAAACAGGAGAGGGAGGGATGGAGACCAGTTCTGGACCTCAGGACATTGAACTCTTTTGTCCACTCTCAGTGGTTCAGAGAATGGTAACCAAAGCAGTGACAATTCCCTCCATGGTAGATTGGTTTGTCTCCCTTGGCCTCCAGGACACTTTTGTGTCCATGTTGTTATACACTCCTCACAAGGATGTTTTCTAATTTTGTGATGGGTGGAGACCACTACCAGTATTGTGTCCTTACCCTTTGGCCCCTCCACCACCCCAAGGTTCTTTACCAAAGTCCTCTTGACCCGCTGCCTCTACCCTTAGAGCATAAAGCGTGGAATGGCCGCAACCGTCCTTTGGTTCCCTCTTACCATCAGATGGAAAGCATAGTTCACCCCCTACTCCTTAGTGGAATTTTCTTCTTGTGACTTCTTCTAGTCAGTTAGCTTTGGTTAATTCCCAATAAATTCTTCCCCCCTCCCTCCTTTTTATTAATTTATTGCAAAAAAAATAATAATTAAAAACGTACTTTCTCCTTAGCGCTTTGTACCCCACCGTAATCTAAAATGGTACATTCAGAACCCTCAGGCTTCGAGCCCAGACCATCTTATGACAGACTCATTGCACTTATAGATGGCATTAGCTGCTTTCTTTTTTGTCTTAGTGATAGTCATATACCAGCCTGCTGCTCAGTATGCTGCTCCTTTTTGACCCTGATAGTAGTACCTTTTTGAGAAATCGGTAAGGGGAGCATTAAACCCTGAAGTATGGGCACCCACTTCAGGTCCCAGACAGCCAGTGTTCCTGTTAGCTGGTGCAAAACAGCTAAGGTCGGTACTAGCAAAAAATCTGTGCCACTGTCAGTTAAGGATCTGGGACCATGGAAAACCACCTCAGTACCAACTTCCACTTTGGCACTGAGGATCGGTACCACCTCCTTACCAAGGCAACACAAGATAGAAATGACTTCTAGCACCAATCTCCCTTGTCCTGCAAATAGAAGTTTAAAAACTCACTCTCCTGGGAACTAAAACCACTCCATGTACTGGGGCAGGTGACGCTGGCACAAGCTTCCAGATCACTACTGAAGAAGTATTAGACACCCTTCGTGCCTATGCCTGTCAGTGCTGGTGAAGACTTTGGCACTGATAGTACAGATGTTAATGCACTGGTTGATCTAATGTTGAGGGAGTAGTTATGTCTCTAGCAGTGCCTTCTGTAACAGTGATGCTATGGTTGGTACCACTATGCATCTCTATCCTCATACTACTGAAATCACTGCAGATATCAGCACCAACTTTTGGAGAGAGTCTATTTGTCTTTTCCATTACTGGGAAACATCTTTCCACCTTTCAGCAAAGAACCTTCTCTTTTTCATTCATGTAGATCAAGTGAAGATATCATTGCAATCTAGGGACACACACTTCAGAGCCCCTCTGGCCTAGTCAACCATATCAAACCAACCTTATCTCTACAGTGCTCCTCTTTAGCCCTACTGGATATACTGGAGAACTTATCGACTAAAGCATCCAGGAGCTGATCACCATCTTACCAGTCACAAAAACGTAGAACATTTGCCTTTTGTATCAATTGCCAGACTCTTGACTACAGAGAAAGAGGAGTAAAAACAGCTTGAAAATGAGGAACAAGTAGGTCTTGAGCCTCCTGAACAACACCATTCATGTTTTCCCAGCGACCTGTCATTATCTTCCCCTGATGATGCAGTCTTGGCTCTTGTACCAGCTCCTGATGATTTTATAGCCTTTTAGCAGCTATTCTCTTGCATAGCAGAAATCCTCAAAATAGAGACCTGAGTAACTGAAGAAAAAGCTCATAATCTATGTGACATATTGCACTCGTCCACTTCTGTCAGAATAGCATTGCCAATTAATGAGGGGATATGGAACAGCTTCTGTATGAGGAGAGATTAAAGAGAGTGGGACTGCTCATGTTGGAGGAGAGATGACGAAGAGGAGATATGGTAGAGGTGTGTAAAATCATGAATGGTGTGGCAAAAGTGAATAAGGAATTATTGACCCCTTCATATAACAGATGAACCAGGGATCACCCAATGAAGTCAATAGGCAGCAGGTTTAAAATAGACATAAGGAAATACTCCTTCACACAACACTGATGAAGAAATTCCATGTATAGACTTGTTTGCCAACAAAGACATGTGTCCTGTCTTTTACTCCAGAGGAGGCATGAGCCCAGGGTCCTTGCAAAATGCCTTTCTAACACTGTGAGATCAAGGTATTATATATGCATTTCTGGGTGATAGGGAGAATCCGACAGGATGCAGCCATACTGATCCTGATTGCTCTATATTGGTTGAAACTGTTCTTTCTGGTTAATAGACCACCTCAAAATGTCTATTCTGACTCTGATAGCACTTCCAGACAGTCCAGACATATCACAGAACCAAGGTCAGATGCTTCATTGAGACCAGAAATCACAGCATTTGAGAGCCTGGTTGTTGGCTTGTTGAGTGTTTGCTGAGGCTGCTCCTTAAAAGTACAAGAAATTTTACTGCTAAGCAGAAAAGACACTTACAGAGTACTAGTAAGAAAACTGAAAGGGAAGGATGGGGACCCCACCCCCAAAGTAATTATTTGTTCTCTTAGCTAAAAAGAACAGTGTTTTTTACAAAACATTTTTGGCATGAAACAAAAATACAACACTTCAGACCTAACCAGCAGCTTTGATTCAGTGACATAAAACCAGGGAGATTAGCCTGAAACAGATTAGCAAAAGATCAGTCTTTATAGGACTAAATTAATTTCTGGTGCAATTCCAAAGAGAGCTACATCAGGGATGAATTTGGTCATTTGATATTTTTTTGTTGGACTGTGCCTGATACTGGGGGCTGATTATGTATCAGTGGTGTATGCTGTTGTAGATCTCAATCAGTACAGTAACTCCTCACTTAAAGTCGTCCCGGTTAACGTTGTTTCGTTGTTATGTTGCTGATCAGTTAGGGAACATGCTCATTTAAAGTTGTGCAATGCTCCACTCTTACATTGTTTGGCTGCCTGCTTTCTCCACAGCTGGCAGCCTCCCTATGCCCCCACCCAGTGCCTCCTGCCCACCGGCAGACCCCGTGGATCAGCGCCTTCCCCCTCCTTCCCCTAGCTCCTACCCGCGGCAATCAGCTGGCTTGCGACGTTTTGAAGGGAGGGGGGAGGAGCGAGGACTCAGTGCCGAATGCCGCAGGCCAGCTGATTGCCCTGGGCAGGAGGCAGGGGGAGAGGGAGGGGAAGCCTGCGCCAAGTCCTCACTCCTCCCCCGTCCCTCCTGCCTCCAAAACACCGCAGGCCAGCTCATTGTCTAGGGCAGGAGGGAGCGGGGAGGAGCGAGGTCTCGGTGCGCCTCCCCCCCCTCCCCTGCCTCCTGCTGGTGGCAATCAGCTGGCTTGCGGCGTTTTGGAGGGAGGGGGAAGGAGCGAGGACTTGGCGTGCCTCCCCCCTCCCTCCCCTGCCTCCGAACATGGCATTTAGAAAGGAAGGGAGGGATGGAGGAGGAGTTTAGAAAGGAGGAGAGGGAGGGGGGAGGAGCCAGGACGTGTGGGAGGTAAAGGGGGAGGAGGTGGGAGGGGAGAAGAGGCAGGTCAAGATTGGGTGCTTGGGGGAAGGGGTGGAGTGGGCGGGCTGAGGGTTGAACTCCCGCCCCGGTACTTGCAGAGTAGGAGAAGCTGCCGCTGTTGTGCAACGTGCTTCTCCTAGCCTACAGCATCTTCAGCCTCCTTGCCTGCCTCATCTCCAGTGCCAGTGGACTGTGCCTGTGTGGAGTAAGGCGGGGGCACCTCCCAACTATAGTACTGTACAGTATGTTTGTAAACACACATGTGCATATTACACCGCCCCCCCCCCCCCACCTCACCCTGCGATTCACTGTTGCTTTATGGCCCAATGGCCCTGCTCGGGAATAGGGCTCTACACCAAGTGCTTGCGAGGCCACCAGCTGCCTGCAAAACAGCTGTGGGTGGTGCACAGCAGAGGCCCTGCTTTGCTGTCTACAGAATAAATAATGTTTTATCTGCTGCCCCCCTTCGCTGGAGGGAGGTAAGAACACGGGGCGGCAGTTCACCCAAAGCAAGTTACCGGAATAGCGTTCCAGCACCTGCTTCGCTGTAGCAAGGGGGAGAAGTGGTGTAGAGATGCACAGAACCTGGCCCTGCTCCCATGAAAGTCTGTGAAATGCACAGGAGCTTTGCCATTCACTTTAATGCCAGCTGCATCTCTCTGCCCCTGCATGCACACAGCAGAGAGGGGCATGGCCCTGCAGGAAATGTTCAGAAAGTTCAGCAAGAGGAGCAGCTGGACAGTCCACCCTCTTCCACTCTCTGACTCCACCACTTCAACCAAGTTTCATACTCAGCAATGATGATTGTAGTATTAAATTGCTTGTTTAAAATGTATATAATGCCTTTTGTCTGGCAAAAAAAAAAAATTTCTATGGAACCTGACCCCCCCCCTCCCCATTTACATTAATTCTTATGGGGAAATTGGATTTACTTAACATGGTTTCACTTAAAGTCACATTTTTCAGGAACATAACTACAACGTTAAGTAAGGAGTTATGGTGTTTCCGTGGCAGAAAGCAGACAACTTTGGTCTGTTGCACCAATGTGAACTAAGTCACAGATGATTGGGAAGTTGTGTTTTTTCTATTTTTGTGTATTGCTGAGGCATTAATGTGTTGTGTGCTTTTATTTAAAGCTGCGATACTTTCCTCATTTCCCCCAAATAGATATTTAATACTGCTGTTCCTTGAAAGGAATATTTTTTTACCAAATATATTTGTATGTACATGTAGTACATCTGACACTTTGCACGGGGTGGTGATTATTGGAAGGATTAGATTTTTTGGAGAAATACTGGTAAGCGTCAATTTCATCGTACATTCAAACCGATGGAAAAAATATTTCCATGGATAATCAGAATTTACAGATAGGTAAAGTAAGAAAAATGCTGTTTGAGAAATAGTTTAAGGTTATTTACATTATATATTTTAACGTGATGTTGACAAATTGTGTTTTAACAGAGACGACTAAGGGGGGAATATGATAGAGGTCTATAAAATATTGATTGATGTGGAGAAAATGAAAGGAAGTGTTATTTACTCCTTGTCATAAGACAAGAACTAGGGGTCACCCAATGCAATTAAAAGGCAGCAGATTTAAAACAAACAAAAAGAAGTGTTTCTTCACACAATGAACTGTCAACCTGTGGAACTCTTTGCCAGAGCATGTTGTGAAGGCCAAGACTATAACAGAGTTCAAAAAAGAACTAGATAAATTTATGGAGGACAGGTCCATCAATGGCTGTTAGCCAGGATGGACAGGGATGGTGTCCCTAGCCTATGTTTGCCAGAAACTGGGAATGAGTGACAGGGGATGGATCATCACTTGATGATTACCTGTTCTGTTCGTTCCCTCTGAAACACCTGGCATTGGCCACTGTCAGAAGACAGGATACTGGGCTGGATGGACCTTGGTGTGAACCAGTATGGCCCTTCATATGTAATAGTTATAAAGCTTTAACTTTTTGAATCTCAGCAACTACTGTCATTAAATAATTGGCTGTCCCCCACCCCCATAAATTTCCTGTAACTGTGAAAATTTAGATTGATAAAAATAGAAAGGAAGGCTTAACAATAACCATTGATATTATCTGTTAAAATTATAAATAAAATAATAATTCTGCCAGGCATGGGCATGAGACAGAGGTAAAGTGGGTGAGGTAATATGTCTTATGGGACCAACTTCTGTTGGTGAAAGAAAAATGTTTTTAAGCTTCACAGAGCTCTGCCTGAGATCAAGCCTAGTATAAGCAATCAAAGTACATTTAAATAACATTAAGGTCTGAATCACAGGGAATGTAACCTTAACGGCACTGTTTGCTACTGGGCAAACATTTAAACTGTCAAGGTTGTTAGGCCTAAGATTTGCACTATTTTGAACCACTTCCCCCCCCCCCCCAATACCATGTACACGATGGGATATGTTGTATATTTGTGCAGTTCATAAAAGCTGTTTTTGAGACTCTTGTGATACATGAAGGGGGGCGAGGGGAGTAGCTCCATTTGATGGACACACAGCCAGCAAGTTAGCTGTAAAATCCCCGGTGGTCTGTTCTCTGCTTGCTTTACCTGTAAAGGGTTAACAAGCCCACAGGTAAAAGAAAAGGAGTGGGCACCTGGCCAAAAGAGCCAATGGAAAGGTAGAACTTTTTAAAATTGGGAAAGAAACTTTCCCTTTGTCTGTTGTTCTCTGGGCTGCAGGGACACAGAGCAGTAATGCTGTAACCAGCTTTAGGTCAGGTATGATTACAGATTATCAGTTAATACCTCGAATCTACTTATCTGGAGCGTCAGATATGTAAGTAAAATTAGGGAATGTTTGTCAGGTTTATTTCTTATTTTGGCTTGTGGATCTCCTGTGTGCTAACCTCTGATGCTTTTGTTTGCTTGTAACCTTTAAGCTGAATCCCCAAGAAAGTTATTTTGGGTGTTTAATTTTTGTAATTGTTCCTTTTTAGATCTAACAAAAAGCCTAAGTTCCAGATATATTTTTTTCCTTTTTGTTTTTAATAAAATTTACCTTTTTTAAAAAAGCAGGATTAGATTTTTGGTGTCCTAAGAAGTTTGTGCATGTTGTTTCATTAGTTGGAGCCACAGCTAATTTCCTTTGTTTTCTTTCTCAGCTCTTCCCCTGGTGGTGGTGAAAGAACTTGAGGGCACCCCACACGGAGGAATTCCCAAGTGGTCCTTCCTGGGTTCAAAGAGGTTTTTTTGCATTTGGGTGGTGGCAGCATTTACCAAGCCAAGGTCAGAGAAAAGCTGCGACCTTGGGAGTTTAATACAAGCCTGGAGTGGCCAGTATTAATTTTTAACATCCTTGCAGGCCCCCACTTCCTGCATTCGGAGAGACAGAGTAGGGATTCAGAGATAGTTGCCTTCAGGATGGAATAATTTATATCACCAAGCAGCAAACTTTAATTTTATTTTCCTAATGAAGGGTTTATTCTCATTGGTTGATAACCATTTAAACATTCTGATTTGTAACCAAATACAGCCGTTACACAAAATTTGGTAATTTTTTGCACACCAGCAGGACACACCATATCTGCACAATTCTATAGTTTTCCATATATCTATTCAGATTCTTAATTTTGACATTTTTTTAATGTTAGAAAATTCTGAGAGACATGTTTCTTATATACCGGGTAATAAATTTTTATTTGGGATTCCCGTCAATCTGTATTTGGATGGAAATTGAAATTCAATTAAAATGCACATTTTAAAATTGTATTTATGAGTTAAATAAAACCACCTTAAAAGTATTGGATACATAAGAAAAAAAGAAAGTGTATTAAAACATGTTTGCATTTAAAATGATCTGATTTATCAAAGGAAGTTTGAACTGTAGTTGATGAATTGACAGATTGTTTCTGGTCACCATAGGCCAGATTTTCAAATGTATTTGGGTGTCTAAAGAACAGACAGGCACCTCATCTATTCACACACTTTCAAAAATCCCATTAGGCCCCTAACTACCATTGAAATCAGTGGGCCTTGAAAGCAATAGGAGTCAGGTGCCTAACCTGCCAAGGTATTTTTGAAAATCTGACTAGAGCTAGCTGCATCTTTTGGTACCTAAATACCTTTGAAAATCTGGCCCCATGTCCTTCATCTCCCACCTGGTTTTTATTCATAGAATGGCAGAGGAAAACAAGCCTTCCTGCTTTTTCAACTCCCTATTCGTTTCTCAGTTTTGAATGAACTAGTCCAAAGGAAGATAATTTTCTCTGTGCACCTGCTACTTAAATTGAAACCAAAAGTGACTGAGGCAAAAGCTTTTCTGCATGACAGAAACTGGAAGTACTTACATGTTTGGAAAAAAGTAAATAACATACTCCATTGTAAAGAGTGAAAATAATATAGATTCTTAATGCAGCACGTGCCCTTATGAACCTTGAATTGACGTCAAAAATGAGATGGTTTCCTCCTGATTCTGTAGATAATTAAAAAAGCAGCACTCTTTAACTCATTAAAATCTGAGGAAGGCTCATTGATACAACATGCTTTTTTTAAAATTTAAATTATTCTAATGGTTATAGTACATGTCGGTTGTCATAATTTAAAATTAAATTTCAAATAGGTTTATTTAAAATCATGTAAATAAAAAAGACAATCAGCAAAAATCTGATTAAAATAAAAGATCTGATTTCTAATTTTTTACAAACATTCCCCCCGTTTTTATCCACCCTTGTGTGGTTTTATATTATGATTTAAGACTTCCATATTATTGTAGTACCTAGTGTTCTCAGCCAAGTCAGAACTTCATTGTACTAGGTGCTCTGCAAAATACAGTAAATGGCAGTCCATGCCCGAGGAGCTATGGGAAAGGCATGTAATCAATGAGGCTGCTGCACCTAACTGTTCTTTAACGTGTGGAAGGAAGAGAGAGTGCTGTAAGGCTTCCAGAGCAATATGCATATTAATCAGAATGTAAAGAAACTGCCTCCAACTTCCTCTGATACTTCTCTTTAATCCTTCAAAAGCAAGAAAATTTAGGGTTTAAAATTCACCCTTCACCCCTTCCAATATAACTTTGTATTACTGCAGAGGTGTCTGAAGCAGATAATACGGCAGAGCTAATCATCTTACAGATCTCGGGAGCCCCTATTTATTGTTTGATGTGTATTACACCACAGAAATTCTTCTGCTGTACAGTGCGCTACGTCAGACGTGCCACACAAGTTGTTGTCTGATTAGGGAAACTGTGACCAAAAGGTTAAATGGCTTGATTTATTTCAGAAGAGCTGGTTATTCACAACTCCAGGTAAAGCCAATGAGAACTTAGTGATCAGCATCTTTGAAAAATTGGGCCCTAAGTGACTTTTCCATGGCCACAAAGGTATCCAGTGTTGGATCCCAGCCTGCTTCCTAGCTCCCTGCCTATGCTCAGATCACTAGGCCATGCCTCCTTCTAAAACTAAGTATTAATTTAGTTTTATTTCCACAGTTACATTATATAAAAGACTTAATATGGAATTATTGCGAGAAGGGTAAAAACCTTAACATTAGGGGGAATAAAAGAACTAGAGTTCACTATTATCATTGCTTTGAATAAAACCTGAATTTGTTATGAAGGTTTTGGAAGCATATCTTGTTCAGCCTGTGTTGTATCACTTACAAAGTGCTGTTGACATAAGAGAAATGCACAGTGTTCTGGTCAATTACTTTACTTTATAAAGTGACCTTTCTAGCTGTTCCTTGCAATACCATCCCATGTCTTCTTCTGCCCCACATATGTGTTCCATTGTATGTGTGTGTATGTGGAGAGGAAGGGGGGCAATATCTGTATTTGAGGATCCCTCTTCCATATTTTCAACCTTTTGAAAGCCCATTGTTGTTATCATGGTGCCGTTATCTGCCTGGTCTTAGGGTTTAGAATTGGGCAACACTCTACTACTCTCTTATTAGCATTAGCAGGGTTTTGTTGCTCTTCTTCTGCAGCAGCCATCCTTCCCTAGTTCCTGCTGGCTCAGAGTGGGAAAGATGGACTAGAAATGGTGCACTTAACCATAGCTATGTGAACCATCACTCTGACTTCATGCATGATTTGTTTATATCTATCATATATAAATAAAAAGTGCTTATCCCAGGGTTTAGATTCTTTTGCTAAATTTGAAAATACACAATCCGTACAAAATTGATTAAACTGAATTAAGCAGTATAATTTGATAATTGTTTTCAGAACAAATCTGGAGAGTGTGTCTAAGAAATTTAATATTTTTGGGGGGAAGAACAATTTTTTAAATAAGATCAGTGGTGTTCAGAATAGAACTTCGCTTGTATAAACTTTTTAGGACTATTGTCTGGCTTGAGTTGTGTCAATTGTCATGTTATCAAGTAATATTAAGATATGAGAAGACAAATAATTTTTTGCAGCCTGTTTTCTAATTCAATATATGCATTTATAAATACCATGTTTTCACTCAGAGCCTTTGTATAACACTGGAGCTGTGGACACTTCTCAGAGTTTTATCCAGATGTACTCCCCACTCCCTGAAATTCCTCAGGATGAAAATGCTGCTGAATCATGGGAAACTTTAGAAGAGGTACATTGGAGCTCCCTTATATTACCATTTAAGTTCATTTTCTTTAAGCAAATACATAAGCAATCATTTTTTATTTGTAGGACTTAATTCAACTCAGCGAGCTGGTGACTGACTTCTCTTTACTAGTCAATGTAAGTATTAATCTAAAGCTCTAGATAAAGAATTGATAAAGACAAAGGCTGGGGGACTGACTGGGTGGCTCAAATAATTGGTAAAGAGATAGTGGAGACTTTTGTCACTGATTTGAAGTCAGACTAAGTTGCTACTATTTAACGGCTATTCAGCAGCCTAATATGAAATTGTCTCAGCCTACTTATTAGGGCACAGAAGTCATATCACATTTTGCCCATTAGTAGCTTCAGGAAAATGACAGTGACTGAATGGAGTCATAGAATGGTCCTTCCTAATCAAGATTTCAGGGCTGTGAGGGAAGTTTGCACTGTTGATCTCTGTGCTGTATCTCATGTATGGATAAATACTGTAGAGAACTTGTGTTTCCAAGTCCGTCAATCTGGCACTTTCCATCAGTCTTAAATAATATGTATATACATGCGCACATATCCTTATGCATTTCCCTAAAATATAGGCGCATGGGGGAGATAACAGTACAAAAGCTAGACCCAAACTCTTGGGCTTGGTTCTGCATTCCTTTTACATCTAAACCCCCACTAAAGTCAGATTCCCCCTTTTTTGGAAATCTAGATTTAAGAATAACCTTTGAAGAAGAAGAAGAAAAATCAGTAGTGTGAGGATCAGGCCCCTGAGATCAATAGATAAAACTTCCATTTTGTTAAGTGAGGAATAGGAACATGTGCTAATTTATTGGAGCTAAATGACCTTTAATCATCTAAGCTATTAATAACGGGGGTAAGGAATTTGCTTTACTATCTGCTGTCTATCTTGACAGTGACCATTTAAGAATGTTGTCATGTTACACTGTATTGAAAGCCCTCATGAGGTTTTCAGGATAAAGATTTACATTACATTCTCGAGGAGTGAGTTTTAAGGTAGGCCCCCTCTTTACCCTTGGTTTCCAAGCACCGTATTGCAGCAATTAGGAGCATTCAATAGCACTGGCTTAACATGCTTAATTGCCTGACCATGAGGAGGTCTGTGAAGCTTGCTGAGGAATAACAGACACTAATGCTATTCTCTCTGTGTATCAACAGCTTCCATGCTGCATGCATCTTGACCACTGAGCCCTGTTGATTCTGATCCTGTGTAGGCAATTTTTCTTTGTATTTGATTCTCCTTACTTCACAGAAACTAGTGCTAGCTGCTCCATAGACTTTAATTTTTGCCAACACAGAAGCTGCTGATGGGTTTTCAATCCAAATTCCTTTGTTAGGTTCCCTTTGCATCATACTAACCATTAGAGAGCGTGAACATTAGAGCAGGAGGTACAACAGTTTTCGTACTGGGTTTCCACACATTCTCAGCAGTGCAGGTTGTGGTGAGAAGGACAAGAGAGACTCCACTGAACAAGATTTGTGTTTTTACTTACTTGGTCAGGACTTCAGGAAAGGGTCTGAAGTTTCACTCACATTCCACCACAACATCTCATAGAAGAGAAGAAAGAAACTCTGTGTGTGCACAAATGTGCCATCTATTCTGTCTCCCACCTGCCTCATAATAGATTGTATATACACAGAAATTGTACTGATTTAATTTACATGGTTTTTAGAAATTCCTTGGTTAAATTGGTTCAACTCCATTATGAGGATGCTTAAATTGGTTTGTGTGTCTTATAACAATTTAGGTTAAGTCAGTAAAGTCAGTTAATGGTCAGTATCTCTTTCCATCTGGCTGTATGTGTAAAAACACATGAGTGGAAACACTGTTTGGATGCCCTCCAAACACAGCACCGTAGTCAGTTATCAGTGGTTAAAACTATCGTTACTGGGTGCACATCTCAATACACAGGGTTTTTTTTTTTAAGTGGAAAATTATGCACTGCTCATGCACAATACGGGCTGACCTCCATACAATGACTTCAGTGTAGGTTAGCGGGCTCAGCACCTTTGGACGATTGATACCTATAGGATTTTCAGACACTTAGTCTGTAACGTCATTATTTCTAAATCAGGACTTGAGCCATAACTGTGCATATGTGATGCTGTGATATTTTCTGGGAAAGCAGTCAAAGTAAGAGAAACAAGGTGGGAGATGGCGAGAGAGCAGGAGGAGGTGGAGACAGAACACCATCTTCTCGGGACTGTTGTTGCTCTTCTGTTAAAAGTGGCAGAGAAATATGAACCTTGAGTTTGTGTGGCTGAGATACTGCTGTAGAGTGAAATACGTATTGACAGTACTATGCTGTTCTATTATGTGTTCCATCTCAGAGCACTTTATGATGTCTGAAGAGACACAACACCCTTGAGAGAAGAGAAAGTATTATTTCTATTCCTTTGAACAGGGAAACTGAGCCCTGGTCTACACTACGAATTTAGGTTGAATTTAGCAGCATTAGATCCATTTAACCCTGCACCCGTCCACACGACAAAGCCACTTTTGTCAACATAAAGGGCTCTTAAAATCGATTTCTGTACTCCTCTACGAGGCGATTAGCACTGAAATCGACCCTGCTGGGTCGAATTTGGAGTAGCGTGGACGCAATTCGACGGTATTGGCCTCTGGGAGCTATCCCAGAGTGCTCCACTGTGACCGTTCTGGACAGCACTCTCAACTCAGATGCACTGGCCAGGTAGACAGGAAAAGCCCTGCAAACTTTTGAATTTCATTTCCTGTTTGGCCAGCATGGCGAGCTCATCAGCACAGGTGACCATAGAATCCTAAAGAGCTCCAGCCTGGACCGAATGGGAGGTACTGCATCTGATCGCTGTATGGGGAGATGAATCCGTGCTATCTGAACTCCATTCCAGAAGATGAAATGCTGGACTATTTGAAAAAATCTCCAAGGGCATGAAGGACAGAGGTTGTAACAGGGACCCACAGCAGTGCTGCGTGAAACTTAAGGAGCCCAGGCAAGCCTACCAAAGAACCAGAGAGGCAAATGGTCAGAGCCCCAGATATACCGCTTCTGTGATGAGCTGCATGCCATTCTAGGGGGTGCCCCAACAACTACCCCACCCTTGTGCTTCCCTCCTCCCCCATCCCTCCTGGGCTATGTTGGCAGTTATCTCCCCATTTTTATGTTGAATTAATAAAGAATGCATGAATTTGAAACAACAATGACTTTGCCTCTGCAAGCAGAGATCAAAGGTGGGAGGGGAGGGTGTTTGGCTTACAGGGAAGTAGAGTGAACCAAGGGAGTGGGTTTTCATCGAGGAAAAACAGAACATTCATACCGTAGCCTGGCCAGTCATGAAACTGGTTTTCAAAGCTTCTCTGATGCATAGCGCGCTCTGCTGTGCTCTTCTAACCGCCCTGGTGTCTGGCTGCGCATAATCAGCGGCCAGGCGATTTGCTTCAACCTCCCACCCACCATAAACGTCTCCCCCTTACTCTCACAGATATTATGGAGCACACAGCAAGCATCAATAACAATGGGAATATTGGTTGTGCTGAGGTCTAACCTAGTCAGCAACAGCACCAGCGAGGTTTTAAACATCCAAAGGCACATTCTACCACCATTATGGACTAGCTCAGCTTATAGCTGAACTGCTCCTTACCACCATCCAGGCTTCATGAGCCATGGGAGCAAGGAGTAGGCTAGGGTAGGTGTGACCACACAGTGCTGCTGACTGGGAGAGCAGCCTGAGGCAGAAGCCTCCAGTTGCCATGATATTCCAGGCAGGACTGAATCTCCATTAGACAAAACTTCAAGAAGACAATGACCTGGAGTCATTCCCATTTTTGTCCAGGCACCCCCAACTGGCCTTTCCAAGGCCGGCCAGGAGCACCCATGTCTGCCCAGGCAACCCCGACCAACCTAATCGAGGTTGACCAGGAGCACCCATGGGACAAAGACGATGGTTAGCAGTCGTATTGCACCATCTGCCATGCGCAAGGCAAGGCAAGGGGATGCTGTTATGTAGCACTGCAGTACCGCGTCTGCCAGCAGCACCCAGGAGACATGTGGTGACAGTGAGCTGAGAGTGGGCTCAGTGCTTGCCGTGGTATGTCATCTGCACAGGTAACCCAGGAAAAGAGGCGAGAAATGATTTTTTGCTGTTGCTTTCACGGGGGGGGGGGCTGACGACATGTACCCAGAACCACCCGTGACAATGTTTTTGCCCCATCAGGCATTAGGAGATCAACCCAGAATTCCAGTGGGCGGCGGAGATTGTGGGAACTGTGGGATAGATACCACAGTGCAATGTTCCGAAATTCTAGCCTCTGTACTGTGGACGCACACCACCGACTTAATGCACTTAGTGGGGACACACACAATCGACTGTATCAAACTGATTTCTACAACATCAACTTCTACTAAATTGACCTAATTTCGTAGTGTAGACATACCAGGTCACAGAAGTTTCCCAGGGTCTCGAAGTCTGTGGCAGAGCTTGGACTATAAACTCGGCGCCTGATTCCCACTTAATCACAAGACCATCAATTCCCATTATACACATGGCTTATTATGTCATATGTTGTAAGAATTACCCATTCCTGTACCTGCTGTTTAGTTAAACCGTAATTAAGAAAAATGAATTTCTGTGGGGTCTAGTACTACGGAGGCTGGAAAGGGCATGGGTGTTTGCCACAGACATTCATTACCCCACGTCTGACAGAATTGGGCTCAGCCATTGCGCTAGAAAGAGTAAAACAAAGCTCGTTCTGAACAAAGATCTTAAATTCAGAACATTTTAAACCGTATGCTGGACAGCCCATTGTGCTTTGTGACGGAATGAGGCTGGGGTCCTGCTGTGGTTTACAAATGAGGGGAAGAAGTATCTCATTTCCAAATAGCAGCTGAGGGAGGCTGCTCACCAAAAGCTCAAGGGGGCTCGCAGTAAGAGTGTGACTGACTGGGAAAAGTGGAGCATTTTTGCATAAGTTAAACAATCATAAAGCATAGGATGGATGTGCAATTTCAGTGTTTTCAGCAAAGTCGTGAGATCAGATCTGTAGGGTTACGTTAACGTAATATAGTTTCATAGGTAAAACATGGCTTTTGGGATTTCTTTAATCCATCAATGAAATGTTGCGTGTCATACAATGTCTTGTACCCTCTCATTAGAAAAGGAATTGTTTTGAGTATGAAACTCGGCATGAAGCATAAATGCTTGTTTGGATTTATTGGATTTTTCCCTAAAATGCAAATTCATCCATTCATATAACAGTAGATTAAATAAGAATACATTTTAGTTTGCTCTTTCTTTAACCGTATCAATACTCTGTATAACAGCACTCCATTTTATTACCTAATAGTTAAATTTCTTTTTGTAAGTGGTTTTGTACTTTCAGCTTGGTTTATCAGATGCTATTAATGAACTACCATTAAGGCTGCATGGCTACAGTGTGTAGCAGATGAAAGCTGCTGTGGGGCCCTGATTACAGGCATTAAAATAGTGTGTATTGGCTTACTGCTGCTTCCCAGCAGGTAACTTCACTCATAATTCCTTTGCATCTAGTCTCAGCAGGAGAAGATTGACAGGATTGAAGACCATGTCAACAGTGCTGCTGTGAATGTTGAAGAGGGAACCAAAAACTTGGGGAAGGTAGGGATCTATTCCCGCTGGTGAATCAATGGTACTCTGCCTCCCAGCAATCTTCTGTATTAACCCAATTGATCTGCCGTTTTTAATGCTGAGGGAACCAGCAATTAAGAAAATAAAGAAGAAATGACACATAGGTAGTGAAAAAAATCAATTTCTTGTAATGTTCTATTACATTCAGTCTGCCAGAAAAGAATTTCTCTGGCCTAAAGCCTCATTATAAGGCTGTTCTGCTGCTTCTTTCAATGGAATACCTGCAAAACCAGGCAGCAGAGTGTTAAACGATTGGCTCATAAGGGTCAAATGAGTGTGAAATGAAAGGATACCTGGGACACATGCTGCTGTGATACTAAGCCACATTTATATCACTGATAGTTGTTAACAACCCACAAATATAGCATCAGCGCGTTACTGGAAAGCTTCCGGGCAAATTACAGTTCTTACATTTGTTTTAATTATGTAGGCCAGACAGTGGAATATTATGTTGCAAATATTATCAGCCAATAGCAATTAAAATGATGTTTTCCTACTACACATATGGGATAGCTCAAGTTTGAAGCAGTTAGAGCACATTCTCTCTTACTGTGGAATAGTGTATTTTTAAAAAAATGTAATTTGCAAGGTTTATTTATGAACCAAGAATTAGGGGTGTATTGCCAAGAGTAATGAGGGGAAAATGCACATCACCACAGGTGTGTGTTTTAAGCAGATTTTTTTTTTTTACAGGCTGCAAAATATAAGCTGGCAGCTTTGCCTGTGGCAGGTGCACTCATCGGTGGAGTGGTGGGGGGTCCTATTGGTCTCCTCGCAGGCTTCAAAGTGGCAGGAATTGCAGCTGCACTTGGTGGTGGGGTATTGGGCTTCACAGGTGGAAAATTGATACAGAGAAGAAAACAGAAAATGATTGAGGAGCTCTCTTCCAGCTGTCCAGACCTCCCTAGCCAAAGTGACAAAAAATCCAGCTGAAGTAAGATTTCAGTATGACTAAGACTGGAAGTAATAGTTCCAGTGATGACAACAGATATGCAATCTTCACTTTGAACATAAGTTTGTTGAGGGGTGAAGTGGAAGGTGAGATAAGTGCTGTCAGTCTTGTAATTTTGAAAGCCGTAAGGAATATATTTTCATCATCAAGAAATATGCAGCCCTAATGAATAATGGGTTGTGTGCCAAATTCACCCCTTATTTTGTATGATGATACTGGAGTGGGTTTAGCTGAGAATCCAGAACAAATAATAAAAGGCTTTGAAGCATTCTTACTAGAAAAACTGAGGGGTCCTAAGGTCTGGAGCACTTTTATTAAGTGATTTCAAAGATTAGTACACTATTAGTACTCCTGTCTTTTAAACGTCACATTTTGGTTCTGGTCAAATGTTAAAAATGACCTGGTTTTACTCTTCATTTGTTTGTATGCCCAAGTCCCCATACAGTCTGGTGTGGCTGTCTTTGCTCGCCTAAACAGATGCACAGACTGGCAATGGGGCCTGAGGGTTAAGGTTAAATTGCATTGTTTCAGCTGTGGTGAAAGCTTAAGTAAACCCAGCACCTGCTTGCATTATCGAACTCAACCAGAATAGTGGTGCTGCTGCCCTCCCTTTCTAGAGCACTAAATTCACTCTGCTCTTTTTAAAGAAAAGTCATTTTTTTCTTTTTTTTATCCGTCTTTCAAATTCAGCTCCCCTCACCCCCAAAATCCAGGTCCTTCTCTCCCTCTTCAAACAGCCAAAAACAAAACAAAAAAAAACACTCCAGGGGATTGTTTGTGCTAGGAGAGGTAGCATTCCTTGACTGTTCTCTTCCCAGCCTGGCTTTGAAAGCTGCTTTGTGGGGTTAACCCCTCCGCCTGTTTAAGAAGCACCTTGCTCAGGTGCTCTTCTCCGTTTTTCCTCCATGTCTTGTTCACAGCCTGCCTCCATCAAAACAGTGGTGAGACAGGACAGAAGATCATTCAGCAAAGACATTGACTGCTGTTTATAGCAATGTCAACTCGTCAGTCCTTTATTTCCATTCCACCTATTCAGCAAAGCTGTAGTGGGGATTTAGTGTCACTTTGTGACCTACAACCATCACATCTGGAAGACAAAGGACTGTGAAGCTGGCAATCCTGATGAACTCACCAGTAACTTGTCAAGTGGTGACATCATTAAGTGATCACAGTTTCAGTAATGTTTACATAGTTCAGATGTGGTGCGTTCACTTAATGCTTATGTATGGCCTGGTCAGGTACGCTTCTTGCTCTCTCCAGCCACACAGCTGTTTAGTTCTTTCTTCAGTTTCCACTGGATCACTTCTGCCAGGCAGTAATTCTTTACTCTTAGTAGACTTTTAGCTCAGCATAGCATTCCTCCAGGACTCAAGGTTTGCTGGTGTTCTCTCTAGCATTCTTGCTCACAGCTGCCAGTATGGGTAGTTAGCTATTTTTCTAGCCTGTGATACTGTCTTCCTCTGGAGATCTGCTGTTCATTTATCCTGTTTGCTTGATTTTTACTTGGACCTCTCTGCACCTCCCATCTTTAAATATATGGCTTTTAACAAGTTTTTAATTTCACCCAGCCCTTGATAGTCAGTAGTGGCAATCTGTGTTTGCCATTCCCATCCCCGTTCCAGCACTGCTGTTAGAGCCTTGTGAGAAAACACAGGCTATGCCGTTTAAGATCTCAATGATCTCATTTTCCTGAGACCTTTTTGACTGTACAAAATAAACCTCTAAAAAAAAATGGTTACTTAAGTAGAGTTTTATTACACAATGTTGCTTGGTGTTCGGTAGCCCAGCAGGGAATTGCCACTGCATCACATTTAACAACAACAAAAATGGAGCTCCGCTGCAACCCAGGATTTGGCACAGTCTGTGGAAATAATTGTCTTTTAATGGTGGGATTATGGGTTTTGGTTGTAAGCAACTGTTCGTTTGAGCACAAGTTTCCTGTATAGGGTATTTTTCTTAATTACATAATTTATTAATTACATGTAAAATAAAAATGTGAACCCAAATGTGCAGCTGTTCAGATGTCTCTTAAGTAAGACTTTGCTTCCCTGAGCTTGTGTACACAAGAATGGTTTTCACAAGTAATCACTAAAATATAAATTGACAAAACTGCATAGTAGAAGCTTAAGTGCCTCCATCTATAGAACCAGACAGAGGGGAAAGGACCTCCTGAGTCATCTAGCTCATTGCTCATGACACAAATACTTTCTTTAAATGCATGACCTGTGACTGTAAACACTGCTGGTGGACTTGTAATAACTGTTACACTAGGCTGTTTCCTCCCTTATCTAATACTCTTTACCTTTAAACTTTTCCTAAATTAACTAAAAGCCATTGTTTGTTGTAGGACTGTCATGGGACACACATACTTTCCTTCCGTACACTATGGAACCACTACATACTATTTTACATGGGATGAAAATTTGATGAAGGTGTGATAGGACCGTAACAGCCTGTAGCAATAGAACTGTAGTCTTTTTGCACCACGCTATTGATTTTACTGTTGCATACAAACTCAGTTTAATAGGTTCTCACTTTATGGCCAAAATTATTCATATTTTTAGAAGCAGAAAAATGCAGTAAACAAACTGTCTTGTCATTATATTTTGTATGTATGCAGAACTTAGAATACTGTTAAACCTGCAACACTATTGGATTATAAACATTGACTTCGGGGGGGGGGAAAAAAGTTTATTTGCGTAGAAGGAAAAATGTGGGCTCCCTGCAGTAGCCAAACAAACATTTAATTTTCCATGGACACTAAGAAATATCTAGAATACAAGCCAGGCCCTTCCCCCCAGACTAAATAAGCGTTTTTGCCTTCATTTTCTGAAGAGTGGCATTATTTTTATTTAGAGTGGCATTCTGTATTTCCTTTACAGCAGCTAATGGATTACTACTGTTTTCAAGTAATTATTTTAATAATGCAAAACAATAGTCTGTGTATTAATATTTAAAACACACTTTTGTTGAATGAGGAAAGTATCATTTGCTATTGTCCTCACCTGAGGAAAGTATCTAAACCACTGAAATGTAATGGTGGATGCACACAGTGCCTGAAGTGTTTTTCATCACATTGTGCATCTGCATAGAGGCTCACCACAATATGCGCTATATTTATGCTGTACATTAATGTTGAAATTCAGAAGTGTGCATAACTAGTATCACCTATGTGGTGCCTTCTATGCACGTTACTGGTGCTCAGCCACCTCCATGTTCAACTATCCACTGAAGAGCAACAGGTGCAACGTTGCTTATAGACCATGTAATTGATGTGTACAGACAGTGTTGTTTCCCCTTCTCCTTAACACTGAGTGTCTGTCCTTGGGGTTAGGAGCTCTTGAAGGCAGGCTCCCTGCTTCGTCTTTGGCTAGAAAATGCCACACGTCATGGGTGCTACCATAACCAAAGTGTAACAGCAGCAGCATTGCCAACAACGGTTAAAAAAAAAAAAAAAGTACTCAACCACATTCACAAGGGTTTGGGCTACTCTGTTTACTGTGCAGAGGATGTCAGACTACATGGTTGCTATATACTGAAGTGACACATGCATATACTTAGTGCAGGTAGCTCATGTGCCTCATACCTCAGTAAAGCAGCTCCCAGCCAGTAGCACAGGACCAGAACCACTATATAGAGAAAACATACTGGAACATGGTGGAAACCGTCAATGGAGGGTAGATTTCCCCCCAGCTAGGATCTTACTCTCTGACCATCTGTACTATTCCTCACAAAGGAGATGGTGATACCAAAGCAGAAGCCAGGGGACAGAGTATTTAGTTAGCAGTAGTGATATCTAGGGCTGTGGCAACCAGGAGAAGCATTTGATGACTTCACTACAAGGGAGGGGAAGGATCTCACAAAACTTCCAGGGGTAGGCAAGAGTTTGTACTCATGCTACATATCATCAGTAATAATCGCAGAGAAAGGTAGAGGAGGGCCTGAAAATTACATTTAGATTAGGAAAAAATTTAGGGTCAGGACTGCTGGGGAAGTGCTCACTGAAGTGCACTGGAGAAATACAGGGTCTGCTCAACAGCTAACTTTGGAAGTTCCAAAGTTTTTTGAGGTGGTAGCATAAAGAGGAGTGGTTTAAATTTATGAGGTGAGGCATCCGTGGTGAGTGAGTTTAGGGAAAAGCAGAACTTATTCCAAAGAAACTTAACTAAAGTGGAACTAGGCAACTGGTACAGAAAATTATAAGCTGCACAAATGAGAGAAAAATATTAAAATGCCATTCTGTAAATCAACAGGATGCCGTTTAGGTGGAATATGGTGTTCAGTTTTGGTGACTCATCTAAAATATCAGACAAAAAGGGATCAAACTGACAATGAAAATTATTAGCTGAAGAGAAAAACTTCCATTTGAGGAGGTATTGAAAAGAGTAGGGCTGTTTAGAGAAGAAACATGAGGGATATAAAATACTACAGAACAGGTAAATTGGCAGCTCCTATTTACCCTGACTAATACAAGACTAAAGGAACATTCAAGTAACCTGACAGGCAAATCAGCTTAGAACTGATTGATAGAAGAACACTTTTTGCCCTCTTAGAGAGAGTGCATAATTCACCTGTGGAACTGACTGCCACTGAGCCCAAGAGCTCAGTGGGGTTCAAAATAGGTACAGATTTCTAAAGAAACATTCACTGTTACATTAGGTGGGCTAAAAGTAAATCTCATAAGTCAACCAGTAACAGCCTGGCATTAGGAAGTAAGGGCTACATTCCAAGAGGGGACCTTAGGCATTACACCACTTAATTCCTAGGTGCCCTGCTGCCCAGGGAAAAGCACAGCCCCAAGTTAGGGCCCCCAGTCCCCTACACTGTATGGGGCAAGTTAGGGACCCAAGAAAGGTGGCCACAGAAGGCCCGCTGAGGAGGGAACCACCTAAGTCAACAGGAAATTTATAGGACTATGGCAAGGTCTCAGGGCCCAGATCCCAAAAAGGACTTATGCACCTCTCTCAGAGATTCACAGCCACAAACCTTTTCCTGGAGTTCGGCACCTAAACAAGGGCAGCCCTTGCTTGTGAAAAACCAGAGAGACACTGATCATAGCCAGGGAACCTATGTTTAGGGCACCCACCTGGGAGTCATGTCTTGCTCCAAAACAGGGATTTGAACCCTAATCTTCCACCTCCCAGCTGAGTACCCTAACCTCTAGACTATTGGCTATTTTCTCCTGGAGTGTACCACAGAGTTCCTGTGTGATGCTAGGCAAGTCACTTAGTGACCACTTGTGAAAAGTTCATTAACTGGGTGTTCTTTATTTTCTGGGTGCCTGATTTGAGATCCTGGAGTCTGATTTGCAGAAGTGCTGCACCTTCAACAGCTACAGCCAATGGGAGCTCTGCTTTGAACATATGAAGTGCTACATAATGCCAAATCTCTCAAAAATCAGGTGCTGTATGTCAAAACGGGCACCCCACATGATAAGATCCTTGACCTTAACCCCTGGGTCTCAGTGCTCCATCTATAAAATGGGGATATTATCTCTTCATCCTACACGGATATTGTGAAAATAAGCTTTGGGAAGCTTTCAGATACTATTGATGAATACCACAGAAAAGCCTCTGAGAAGAAAAATAATTCTGGCTTCAGAGTAGGGATTATAGAGTAGGCAGTAAGTATGGCCTTGTGCCAGACTGGACAATGGGGATTAAACAAAATACTGACTAGAGGCTCATTAATTGAACACTATCCATCCTGTGCAATGAGTGAGGCAGGGTTCAGTAGAAAAAAATAGTATGTGATCATGTAATTCAAGACTATTAAGACTGCATGGGCAACCTTAATTCTGGCCTTTCTTAACTTTTGAGTGCGTGATTTTGCAACGTTAAGATGTTCTTTTATCTTAGCTTTTTATGTGCAACAGCATTAAGGGCTCAGTATCATAAGAGAAGTTGCAATATAGACATATCATTAATCTTAATTTTCCCACATGATACTTTTAACAGTCATGCTTGTTCACTCATGCAAGTTTCATCTGTACCGTAAAATACCACACAAGATTCTGTAAAACTTTAATTTATTCCCCCCCAGGTATCCAGAATATGCCCTTTTGATGAGAAGAATGTGACAAAAAAAATGAGTACCAGCATAACTATTCACATGGAGAGGAAGAAAATAAAAGCACATACTACCTGATTACACAGAAAACAACCCAAAAGTCCTATTTAATGGGATAGTGCAAGTTAACAGCATGTCTCTGGCACTGATACCTTCATTTGGATTATAGAAGTTTTACAGAATAGTTAGATCAAAAGTCTAGACGGGTTTCTGATATTTTACTCTAGCATTAGGAACATAACTTTTGAAAGATGCTGTACAGAATGACCCACCAAACACATGTATTTACAAGCCCGGGGAGAAGTTTTTTGTTTTTTTTTGGTTTATCCCAAATAAAAATACACAGAATTATGAAAATATAGGGTTACTATTTCCACCACACAGAAGTCAATGCTGCTGTCTGAAAGGCTTGCAAGATTATTTCAAGTTTTTAAAGTTCATCTTTTTCTCTCAATAAGGTGTACCTATGTTCACTGGGTGCTAGTTTCTGGAACGAACTCTCTGGTGGGCTGCTTGCTAAATCTTGAATTGGCTGAAAAAGAACACAAAAGGATGTTTTCATTGAGTAAAGATACTCTAAGATTATTGCTTATGAGAAATGAGACTAAAAACAAACAAACTAAGTTTCTTGAACTGGATGGAATGAATTTCCTTTATATACTCAGAGAAATAACGTGGTTTGAAAAAAAACACTTAAGGTTGCTTAAAAGGGGAAGGCCCATCCACACAGACCCTTAACATCAAGGAAATACCTAGTTAACAGTTCTTCCTTTAATACATCACCACCACACATGAGCCTAGACAGATTCTGGTCATCCTAAGACCCAATCATCTCCAGTGTGTACAGTAACAGTACTCTCACATTTCTCACCAGCACACTAAATGCAAAACCTTAACTCTGATCTCAAACTTCAACACACATTAGCATTACTGAATAGTATGATTATTTTTCTATTGGGAAGTAGGAGACAAGTACCTTAACCACACAACCATCCTATAAAGCAAACAGCATGTGATCATGTAATTAATTTGTTTCTCAGTACTCTGCAGAGCTGGTTATGTTGCAACAGTCCCATTTTACACATTGATTTGTCCTCGTCTGGGAGGTGGTGTGGCTAAGTGAATGAGACTTGACTCCATCACATTGGTGACCCATGTTCCATTCCCAGAGGTGCCAAATACTGTGCACGCTCAGATCCTCAGTTACCTTGTCTGTAAAATGGGAAGGAAGATACCTGAAGATACCTTGCTCCATAGTAAGGTCTGTGAAGCACATGATTAAGATAAGAACATTTAGATCTGGACATTGGTGTGCTGGGAACGGGGAGTTTGGTAAAAGAGGTGTCAGAAGGCTGGCATCCAGAGGGGGACAGAGTTAAGGATGTGTACATGTGCAGCAGTTGTAGTAATAGTGACGTGTGTTGTTCTGAGTAGGAGCAGAAGGTATGTACTGGTAGGTGGCTTAACTTTTGATTTCTTAGCTGATTCCCACACAAGCAGTAACAAAAGCAAAGTTCGAACAAAGCTGTCTGAATATTAATTTCCTAGGAATTTTTTTTTTAATGTTTAAGTGGGTTGAGTGAGGGGGATCCTCAGAGCTGTGTCACAGAAATGCAGAGATGATGGACAAAATTTTATCTCCAGCTGCACTTCTCTGATTGATAAAACCTTCTCCACCAGAATCTACACCTAACCCATCTGTTTAGCCACAAAAAACGTGTAGCTGCTTATGGAGAAGAGTCTTGTGTGTTGGCTACCTGCTGCTGTGTAAGTTTTCAGTTATGACAAATAACGGCAAGAGTGACCCTTAGTCCTAAAAACATGTTTAGCTACCGGCTGCGCCAAATCCACTGGAGACTCTTCTGTCTGCCAATAAGTCAGACTGTCACTGACAAATTTCAAACAACTGCAAAAGGTTTTTATTAAAAATGTATACAACACAAACTATACAGACAATTCAAAAGCTACCTGTACACAGAGAAAGACAAATGGTAAGCAGCGTTTGTGTCTCTCACACACACACATCTGTATGAAAGGTTATGTAATGTATACCAGTTGGACACATGTACATACTCATACATGTTTTCTGATGGCATGGGGAAGGAAGACCAGAGGGAGGCAATGAAAGTAGGCAGCTATTCTAGGGAGCAGGGCTGGCTCTGTGCAGAATTCCCCCAAGAGTATTCATGTTGCCTTTACTGGTGGCTTCCTTGGTTTTCAGCGATTGCATAGACAGGAAATACACCCAAATAACCTTTTTTCTAAATGAACTTATTTTGTGGGGGAACATATAGGAGGGACAGCGTGACCTAGTTAAATTTTCAGGAGATTGTAACTTTTGAGACTTGATTTCCCAATAACAACATTGCACTGTAATAATTTATGCAAAATATTTTCTGCACGTAAGTATTTGTAGATATGTATGTCCACTCATTGTTTGTAACTAGTGATTAATCTCTGGATAGCAGAGAGGTTTATAGAGCAGGCAGGACCTGGTAAGTTGCAGAAGCGGCTGGGAAGCTGCAGAAGCAAGCCCCATCTAGTATGCCAACCCCCCCAGGCAGTTTATCCATATACCATGCAGAGCTACACAACAAGCCAGGTGGAACTTGCTACAATTTTCTTCTCCCACCTGGGGAGTCGGGTGTCCCAGGTGGACTGACTTGTGTATAAGCAAATACCTTAAACCCAGCTACAAATGGTTGGTTTATACACAAATATACACAGGCTGGATTTGTATTTTATGATAAAATACAGGATTGTGCCTTGAATCTGCATTCTGTACATCATCTCGTATAGCTCAATAACAGTTTTAGCACCAATCCTTTCATCTAGATACTTACACATTTGACTTTTTGAGTACAGATTCTTCCATTATAATCAAAATACTAATGGCAAGCAACTACAGGACAGAGAATTGGGGAGTGAAAGAGCAACAGATCTCATTTACTGATTACTAAACTTGCTTTAATGCTGTAATAGTCATTAATCCAAACAGGAAGTACAGACTATAATGAACAATTCATCAATCAAAATTTCCTCTCAAGAGCCCTGCCTCAGTCGTTTTTTTTAAAAAAAAACAAAAACCACAGCACATTAATAGTTGTACATTTGCCCTGAAACAACTTTGCTCTTGGAGAGCCAAATAACTTGAAACCTAGAAATGCTTGTAATCCCACTGGAAGCTGGCATTTCAGACATCAGATTATGTACTGGAGCATTTTTGTAGTAGTAAAAAGATGTTTTAGTTGCCTTCTCTCGTAAGTCACCATGATAAAAGACAGATTATTTATCAGAAGTCCTTACATTTCTGCATGTGGAACTTTAAGGTCCACTGCCTTCAATAAAGTGGAAAAATAATGTGTTTTCACATGATTTGAGGATAAAAGCAGTGGTGAGTTATCAAGAATAAACTTCAGACTTAATCTCAAAATAAATTCACCAGAATGGAAATGGCATTAAAAGACTTCAGATTTCCACAATGAATAAAAATGTAAGAGGCAGAAAATGACACCAGCATCTTTTAGTGAGGAGGCATATCTTTTTGTCTTCTTTTTAAAAAGAGTTTTGCTTTATTAACTGCAGACAGATATTATTGTGTGCAAGGAAGGTGCTCAGAGATGACAACAATAAGAGGCCAGATGTGTGTCTAAATTACGTGGCTATAAATTCTAGTGTCAGAAGATGTCTCATACGAGATGGCTCATTGATCTAGCAGCTGAAGGCATAACAAGATCCAGTGGCTGGAATTTGAGGTCAGCAAATTTCAAACTGGAAAAAAATGCTTACTAATCTGTTCCGTAACTATTGGTCTTTGAGATGTGCTGCACACGTCAGTTCCACTTCAGGTGACTGACAAAGCAGTTCAATCCTGAGGTGAGATCGAAGTCTACCTGAATAATGATGGAAGGACTATGGATCCAAATCTGGCATCATCGCTAGACTGTTGACGGCCTAATGAGATGCAAAGGTATGTACCAATGATCAAGCTGCAGTTCTACAAATATCCAGAATAGGCACTTGAGCGAGAAAGACTGTGTGTGATCTCGTTGAATGTGCTAGAAGCACAAACATACAGAAGGAAATGCACAACGAGATTTGTTGACATGAGACCGGAAGGCCCATCATCCTGTCCACAATCACAGTTGTGATGATAACCTAAACAGTTTAGTCCTGCCCAAGTAATACACTAATGCTCTCCTAACATCCAAATGTGTGAAGTCAGTCTCCTCGTTCTTATAAGCATGAGACTTTGGAAAGAAAAGAAGTTTGTAAGTAAAGTGCCTGACTAATGTGGAAGTCAGAAACCACTTTGAAATTTTGGATGAGGGTGTAAGTATACTTGTCCTTGTAGATGTTTGTATATGGTGGGTCAGATATCCAGATTCTCAGTTCTCCTATTCTCCTTGCTGAGGTAATTGTCACCAAAAACCTTCACTGAAAAATGCAGCAACAGGTAGCCAGCGATTCAAAGGGCTGTCGCCTTAGCTTTGCTAATACCAGACCTAAATTTAAGAGGGAACAGGATCCTCTAATTTGGGGATATAGATGGTTCAGACCCATCAAAAACTGACTTTGGACTGCAGAAAAGCAAGCAATTAGCAATCAGAGGATGGAAGACCGAGATAGCTGCTAGTTCCTGATGGAACTAATGCCAAGACCTTGCTGCTTCAGGTATAACACATAGTGCAGCACATGTTGTATTAGAGCCCAGACAGACCAGCACTTTTTGCTGAGACCAGGAGAATCTTTTCTACTTCAACAAGTACATGTATCTAGTAGAAAGTTTTCTGCTATTTAGGAGGATGTTTTGCACGTTGCTTGAACAGATATTCTTGTGTGTGTGTGTGGTGTTAGCCATAGAGCATCCAACTGAAAGATGAAGGACGTGCCCATGGTCCTGTGAGATCAGATCTGCTTCTGGTGGTAATGAAACCCTGGTTGAGAAGCTGACCAGAGTGGAAAACCAATGCTGGCGAGGCCATGCCAGTGCTATGGAGGATCATGTGAGCATGGCCCTAATTGATTTTTAACACTGCATAGGAGTGGAACCAGAGGGTAGACATACATGAGATTGTCTTTCCAGGGCATCGGGAAGGTGTCCATTAGAGTCTCTGGATGGTGACATGCTCATGAACAAAATTGGTGACACTTCCTGTTGCACTGGGATGCAAACAAGTCTATGTATCGGAGAGAGAAATCACCCCAAGCTTGAAAATTGTATCTGGCCATATCTGGACTGAGATCACTCGCAGTGACTGGTGAAAGGTCTCCTCATTCAGTTTGCCAGACTGTTCTGGACACATGGCAGGTGGGAGGCTCTGAGGTGGATTGAGCTGATGATGCAAAACACTATTGCCAATTGGCACAGAAGTGTCAATCTTGCCCCTCCCTGGCTATTCACATAGAACATCACAGTGGTGTTGACCAGAAGAACTAGCAAATTTCTTGGGAGAGGAAAGCATGTCAAGCTAGATGAATGGCTCTCAACTCTTACATTTATATGGAGAGCCAAATCTTGGCCACACCAGAGACCTGAAGCCTCTAGAATCCACGGGTGAACTCCCCAACCTAAGGTGGAAGCATCTGTAACCAGAGACAAAGTAGGATGTGGGGAAACAAAGCGGTACTCCCGTAAGTATGTTGGTTGGATCCATTCACCAGTCAAAGGAGGCTAAGACTTCTGTGGGCACTTAAACCAATGTGTCCAGTGAATGATGAACTGGGGAATACACCACGCTCAGCCAGCTCTGCAACTTAGTGAAATACAGCCTGGCATGCCAAACCACATACGTACATAAAGCTATGAGGCCCACAAGCCTGTGGCAATTCTGTGCTGTCATGGTGGGATGGACCTTCAGGTGTAATGAAATGTCTGGAGGAACGCCCTGGCTTCTGTGGAATCCAAGAGAGCTGCTATAGGCTCTATTCTCTGAACAGGTGAGGACTGACTTTTCTTCACTGATCAACAAACCTGGCAGACTGGATCTTGGCCATGCTGGGTATCATTTGGCTCTTCGAAAGGACTCTCACCAACCAGTCATCCAGCCATGGAAACACCTGATTTTCTCAAGAACACAGCCACTTGCCATGCACTTTGTAAAACAGGAGGTCGCAGACAGCCCAAATGGCAGAACTGCAAACTGACAGTGGGATTCGTTGATCATAAATCTGAAGAATTCCCTGTGCCTTTCATATATTGCCACTCGTGAAAACACTCATCCTTTAAGTTGAGTGCAGAATACCAGTCAGCAGGGTCCTCAGAGGGGATAATCAGAGTGACCATGTGAAACAATTTTCTTTTTGTGCTTGTTCAGCTCTAGCAAGTCCAGAATGGGTCTGAGAAGTCCTTTTGCTTTTGGAATTAGGTAGTAGTGAGAATAAAAACTCTCTCCTCTGTAAAAAGGAGGAAATTCTTCTATGGCTCCCAATAGGAGGAGAGATTGCACCTCCCAAAGAACTTCCTCATTAAAGTGGTCCCAGAAAAGGGACAGGGAAAGGGGTGAGGATAGAAGAACTCAAGAGTGTATCCCAGCTCCATCATGCTTGAGACCCACTGGCCATAGTGATATGGCTTCAAGCACTTAGGAAGTGAGATACTGTGTTGGAAAAAACAGAGGCAGGAGAAACTGATACTACAAACTGGTAAGTGACTCTCAACAAGAACGTCAAACTGACTGCTTGGTGTTTCAAGGCTATCTGGATAACGATCTCACGGTGGCTGAAAAGAAAGGAAGAAGTGGTCTCCTCCTGTAATCTTTTCCCTTTCCTTCTAGATTGGTCCTGGTGCCGAGACATACCAAAATAAAAATGGTAACGCTGCTATGGATAGAGCTGCTGCTTCTTTGGGAGGGGAGTATAAATATCCAAAGACTTGAATATAGCCCTAGAGTCTTTAAGGTTATGAAGCACGTCATTGGCCTGCTATGAAAAAACCTCTGTCCCTCAAAAGAGAGACCCTGAAAGATCTGTTGGACCTCCTGAGGAGGACTCGATGACTGGAGCCAGAAACATCTGTGCACTGTAATGGCCAATATCATGGCTCTGGCAGCAGAATCAACAGCATACAATGCAGCCTGAAGCAAGGTCCTGGTTACCAACTTTCCTTTGCCAGAAGCTCTTGTCTGGCCTCCCCTGGTAACTTCTCTACAAATACTAAAACATTGCCCAGTGGCAGAAATTATGATATCCCAGCAATGCTTCCTGATTAGAAATCTGGAGTTGCAGTCCAGCTGTTGAATAAGCTTTCCTGCCAAAAGATCAAGCGTCTTTGCATCTTTTGATTTTGGGGTAGATACCCACTGACCATGGTATTAGCAGCTGAGACCAAAGACCCTGGGGCTGGGAAGGTGTGATGAGGTATACAAACCCCACACTTTTAAGGCTGCTCTGGGCTCAGCCAGCCCTGCCCACCATACCTACAAGAGATGCACAGACTGGAGGAGTTAAAAGGGAGCAGAACAGTTCACTTATGGGCAGGCCAGGGAAGAAAAAGGACCATTATTTTGCAGGTCTTAAGGGAAGGGCTGAGGGAAGGCAGGATCTCTTTCGCAGCAACTGCTTGAAGTTCCCTCCCTGAGGAAAGGGAAGACCTACTTCTGATAGACCCTGAGAGGGAGACATTTTCTCTCTCATCTACTAACCAGTTTATCTGTGTTGATTCCCATGTTTTGTTTAGGGAGTGCCCCTGAAGGGGAGAGATTTAGAACCGGCCTGGCTGGAGGACCCAAGCATGAGAGGATGCAGCTGCTGCCCCAAGAGGGAGAGAGCTGCCATGCCATGTCCAACCGTGAAGTGGTGCCAGGCAGTGAGCTGACCCCCTTCACACTGTCTTGTTACAGACTGCGAACTTTGGACAATAGTGGGGTGGTAGGAAGTGGTTTAAGGAGGGCACCTTTAAAGTGCTCCTGGGTGTCAGGAGCTCAGGCTCAGAGGCTTGCATGCCCCCAGACTAGTGTGATCAGGGAGATCTGCTGCTAAGCCTGTGCCTGCCCCAGTGGGCAGGCTGGGGGCAGTACAGCTATGCTAGAGGAGCTGCCTGCGCAGGGCGCTGGCTCCTGTGAGCGACAGCCTGACATGTCACTGCTTTCACTGTGGCCATTCCCGGTAGAGCCCTGCAACTCCTCAGATATCCAATTTATATCCGCACAGAGCTCTAGCCCAGGCTACCCCCACCAAATCCTGCCCCCTGCATGTCAAAGGGCCTATGCCCTGACCACTAGGTAACATTCCCCTTGAGTGAAGACCATCAAATGAGGTGTAAAAATGTTCAATCCCCTCTAAGGGGACATAATACCGCACTCAGACCTTTTTGCTGTAGGAGGCAGCGAAGATGGTGTTTACCAAAATACTTTTTTGGGCTCCAGAATAGCCTCAAATGGGGACTGCCACTTGAGAAAGCACCACAGATCTCAAGATATGAACCAATCTGTGTGTGGCCTCCTGAACCACTGCCACCTGGATATCCAGGGAGGAAGGTACCCGCTTCAAAAGGTTCTGGTGGGCCCCAGTGAGGAAACACAAGACATAACCACCTCGTTGGGCAATGAGGAGGAGGATCCCAAGACTAGATGAGGTGGAGCTTCCACCAGTTCCTCCAAAGGCAGGATTCACTGAGCCAGACTGCTCACGTTCAGTACCAGGCCTGGTACTGGGAGCAGCTTCAGCCATGCAGGATCACAACATCTATTGGAGGACGTAGAGGGCAGATGGTGCAGAGACAGTTTTGAGGCAGGAGGAAACCCGCATGGGTTCCTATACAGCCATCGATATGGCACTGGAGCTCAACTTCTTCCCAACCATGTCTACTAGCTGACCAAAGGAAGGCTCCACTAGATACCAGAGGTTAAAGCCTCTCGAAGAAGAGCAATGGCTTATGTGATGTGGCTGTGACACACAAGATCCGACTTCCTCGTTGGACAATGAACTTTAGTCATCCAGTCAGGTAGCTGCAGTGTCTCTTGGTGCCAGGGAGTAGTGACGGGAGTCCGGAGAGAAGGCTGGCATTACAGAAATCATAAGCTGGCTTGCCTCTCGATGGCACTGCATGAGTGGGTTCCAGATTGTCTGGAGATAGCAGCGTTACTGGGGGCAGAACTCTAGTAGCCAGCAAATCCATGTGAGTGTCCATCAGTACCGGGAGAGACGTCTCTTCGTCTGCCAGTCACGCCAGCACTCAGCAGGTATATGCCTCAAGTGTTGACAGCACCAGGAGATTCTGTTGCTGCTACTGCTGAGCCAAAGACGACGGCACTGCTCAACAGGATGGTGCTCCACTTAGAGATTGATCTCAATTGCTGAAGTCGACGAGCTCTCGAGGTGGTATCTGTACCAGAGAGTGCATGAGCACTATGCGTACTCCTTTCTCCTTCCCAACTTGATTGCTGGAGTTCAGTGCCAGGGACCTTGATTTCCTGGATGATGGGTCTCTGGATGCTGTCCTCCGATGCTACTTCTTCGGTACCAGAGAAGGAGATTGGCACAGACTCAGCCTGGGGCGGGGACACTCCTGACTAAAGCAGAGTTGTGCAGTGCCTGCCCTGAATGGGAAGCCTCTGAGGGTGGGCACAGGGCTGCCTCCATAAGAAGGTACTTCCCTGTCTTTTTTGGGCTAAGTTCCTGTAGATTTGGCATCTTTCTCTGATGTGACCTTTTTCCAGGTAATTCAGGCACCAATAGTGCAGGCTGTTGACCAGAACTGTCTTCTTACATGCATTGTAAAGTTTGAAACGCAGGGACCAAGGCAAGCCCTGGCACTGGTTCCAAAAACTGAAAGGAACAGAAATGTACGGTAGTAAAAAAGGAAACCTATTAGTAGAAAAAAACCCACTACACTAAGATTGTATACTATCAACTATTGACAAGTACCAACTACATACAGTAAAAATACTGAGAAAGAGGAAAACACTTGCAGTAGCAAGGCAGAATGCTCTGACAACAGTCAGAGATGGAACTGGAGGCAGCTCTTCCCTTTATACCATCCCACGGCAGCGCCAGTAAGCAGAGGGCACATATGCTATCTTGATGGGAATTGCTGAGTGAAAAATCTCCAAAGCTAGTGCACTAAGCAAGCACACACCGGAAGTGGAATGGACATGTGCAATCACTTGAAGTTTTTTTTTTATATTATTATTATTCCAGGGTTTGTCTACACATTGAGTTATTCTTGAATAACTCCACGTGGGGACACTTATTCTTGAAAAAGAGTGCCTTGTTCTGGGTTAGCTTATTCTATTTTCAAAGCTATTGTGCTTTAAATTCATATCCTACCTTAATTTAAATTAATCGTTAAGTGTAGACAAGCCCTTAAATAGCATGGGGAAATAAACAATTGGAACAGCTCAGGGATGTGGTAAATTCTCTATCATTAAGAGTTGCAGGGCTTATCTACATTTGAAATGCTACAGCGACACAGCTGCATGGCTGCAGTACTTCAGTGTATGCTGATGGGAGGGGTTCTCCTATCAGAGCAGATACCATCTTCCTCAAAAGGTAGTAGCTAGGCTGACAGAAGAATTCTTCCGTTATCTACCACTGTCTATGCTGGGGGCTAGGTCGTCCTGACTATGCTGTTCCGGGGTGTGGATTTTTCCCATCTCCGAGCAATGTAGTTAAGCCAAATTAACCTCAGTCAAAAACATGGGTCTTTCTAAAAGACATGCTCTAGTTCAACCATACGTATGGGGCTGGATGCAGGAATCACTTCATGAAATTCCATGGCCTGTGTTATGTACGAGTTCAGTTTAGTCAGTCAAAATGGTTCCTTCTGGCCTTAAAATTTGAGAATCTATGGAGTTACATATTTCCCCCAAAATATTTTATATATCCATCCAATAATGAACACAAAAATGATTGATGCCAGATACCTATACCACACACACATTCTTGAGGGAAGTAATGTCTAAAAGATGTAGTGAACTGAACTTTATTAAAATGGATTTCCATCCAATGGTTCTGAACAAATATATCTTCTAACATGGCTCCCAGACTCGACTGAAAGGAAAAGCCAGCCAAAAGATGCCTAGAATGTGCATCCCTGGATTGCCACAGAGATACAATGAAGACCTCTTTTCAAATTATACTGCACCTGGCAGAAGCACTTACTGTACTTGTGTTACATTTTGTTCAGGAAAGCAGGACCATCAACCCAACTTTCAGAAAGTACCATTGTATCTAATGACAAGTGGCCAGGACCTCCATTTTACTCCATCTGCAATATGGCATCTTCAGTAGCCTAGCAATCCCTTGACACCACCAGAAGGAACCATTTTGACTATCTAAACTGAACTCCTACATAACAGGGCCAAGGTGTTCCTTTAAGGTCTCCTCTTGAGTTCTGAGCTGATGAGCACATCACTGAAAAACCTGGCTTCAGTGTTCAGTACAACAATCTGATCTGTGGTATCTACTTGCAAAAGTCCATGTAAACTTCCATGTCCTGTGTTAAATGCCTGAAAGCTCTTCCCCTCCCACCCACTGCTTCTTGTAAAATCTCATCCTAAAATGGCATGAAAGGATTCAAAGGGAAAAGCCTTGAGTGAGCCAGTCAAATGTTTCAGCTGAGCATCTGGGACTTAATCCTCAGTGTTACATAGGTCACTTTGCCACAACAGGATCACAAAAATGACTTTAAAGCTGCCCTGAAGTGGCAGCTGAGGATTCCGTTGGTGTAGCAGTGTTCTTGTGCCAGTCCCAAGCATGCTCCAGGATTGCAAGCGGTGAGAAACAGTGTAACCACCACAGGGGTGTGCTGAACTCAGGTGAACTTGAGACTGGAGCTTCTACGACACTACCTTTGAGCCAAACACATTGGCACAGTTGCATAAAAATAACCCAAGCTCAAAAAGATCAATCTGCTAAGAACAAGTGGAGATGTAGAAAGAGCAGAAAGAAAATCAGAGGAGAAAGTCCTAACAGATTAAAAAATACTAAGTCCAGCTAGTTAGTTAGAAGAGGAATGACAGTTTCATGGCTAGAGCACAGGTCTGTGTGTCAGATTTGGGTTCTCTTCTTAAATCTGCCACATACAGTACTTTCTTAGTATTTCTATCCCGCACAAGAGTGTTGTGAGGGTTAATTAATTAATGCTTGTGAAGTGTGTTGAAATCCTCTGATGCAAAATATTAATATGAGATTTAACAGGTACATGGCCAAAGAATATTATGCTTGTGCCAGCTGCCAAGTGAGTTCATAAGAAGCACATTCTTGAAACTTTCCTAACGGCAAAGACAAGTCAGTTAAGTGAGTATAGATAGAGGCTTGGAATAGAAGCAGAGTTTGTCCCAGGTTCACCCAGTGAGTGGACTGAAGAACTGAGTGCTTTGCTCAATTCAATTCACCTCATACAGTATGACTTCTTGTTCAGCCAATCACTCAGACAAACAAGTTTGGTTACATTTGCAGGAGATAATACTGCCCGCTTCTTGTTTACAATGTCACCTGAAATTGAGAACAAGCATTCTCATGGTACTGTTGTAGCCAGCACTGAAAGGTATTTATGTTACGCTAAACATTCGTATGCCCCTTTAGGCTTTGACTTGTAGGCTCTAAAGTTTTACATTCGGTTTTGAGTGCAGTTATGTAAAAAAAAAAAAAAAATCAAAAAAAAATCTACATTTATAAATTGCACTTTCACAACAAAGAGATTGCACTATAGTACTTGTAAGAGGTGAACTGAAAAATACTATTTTTTAAACTTTTTACAGTGCAAATATTTGTAATAAAAATAATATAAAGTGAGCACTGAACACTTTGCATTCTGTGCTGTAATTGAAATCAATATATCTGAAAATGTAGAATATAAAAAATATAATAAATGTAAACTGATATTCTGTTGTTTAACAATGCAATTAAAATGGCAATTAATTGCTACAATTTTTTTAATCTCATGATTAAATGGAATTATTTTTTTTAATCGTTTGACAGCCCTAAATTATATTACTACTCATAGAAAGTACTCGTGGAATTCAGACAAAGTAAAAATAGATTCCTTACAACTTCATGTAATACTGGTAAAAGAGTCCATAAACAATTGGTTTTATTTAAGCCACACTATTTTCAATCACTGAATTGTTAAAATGAACAGATTGCATCACATCAGCAGAACAATGCCAGTTCCATTCAGAATGTTCCAAATCACAGAAGAGTTTAATTAACTCAAGTGACAAAACTAGCGATATTACAGGTATTAAAAAAGAAGAGTTTCCATATGAAGAAATAAACATTTCAATTTTTTTTCTTGTTCAATAAGAACACAAAAATGTGGATTTTTCTCAATTTAAGTATGTTCTGAGATTTATCAGTGCTGGCTTGCAGTGTTTTAAAATACTGCTAGGTAGATATGGCTACATGCTATATTGTCCATAAACAGATTTCTTACACACCAAGCTAATGTAAAAGCCCTGTTTTCATGCTGAGAAAGAATAAATGGTTTGCCCAAACAGCCAGATACAAATGCATTCTTTTCTGTAAGTCTTACCTGACCAGGTGCTACATCAGTTGGATCTGGGCCATGATGAAATTCTCTGTGCAATTTTCCGGAGTGTAAATCTAGTACAAATTGTTTGAGTTTACCTGGAATTCTGAAAAAAAATACACCCCCCCAGTGAACATATGATAAATAAGCACACAATCTTCAACAGAAAAGTAAAGTGTGTATATATATATATTTTTATAAGAAAAAAAATGTTTTAATAAAATGCCAGTTTGTTTTAATTAAGTTACCCATGCAGGTTAAGCAGATTTTTCTGGACTTATTCTGAATATTACAATTCTGACACCTACAATCTTAACTACTGAGGCTTGCATACAAAATAGTAATTCTCTCATGCTATGTCCCTGCCATTCCTCAGGGCTTGCTTTCTGCTTCCCATATTGTTTAGAGTAGCCCGCATTTCTCCTGTGCATCAGATACAGTATGTTCACTTTAAGTGATTAATTTATGGTAGAAAGCTAACTGGATGGTATGCGTGTGTTAAACTATTCTACCAGTTTTTTTCTTCTTTTCTGCTATCTCCTGAGTGCACAGCAAGTATTTCTTCCCTTCAATAATTCCCACAGAGTTGTCCTAGCCAATAACTTCATTGTATGCTCAATTCAGCTCTGCACTACCCATACTGCAGAAGAAAACAGCAGATTCCAGTATGATTTCAAACCTGACAGCAGAATTTGATGTGGCTGGATAGCCAAAGAGCACTATTATAAAGGCAAGGACAGTTTTCCAGTTTGCCCTTGGAGCAGTTCCTCTCTAAAATCAGACCCTGTCCAACAGAACAGCTGGGTTTACAAATTACTGAGATGCTTTAAGATTTCACCTTGTATTTTAAAAACCATGAACTGTTCACAAGGTCACTTCTGACATATCTAGATGTCTCCGAAGTTCACCGTTATCCTATGGGACTGTCTATGAACCTGCCAATTTCTCTCATTTATATCAGACAAATGCATTACCCTTACTGATTGTTGACACAAGCAGCAGATGTTACTAGTCAGATACAGACTATGAAGCAGAGGAAAGAAAGGTGTTTTTGAAAAGACAAAGAAGACCTTATAATAGTTTGAAGTGAACTACAAATCCACACGAAAGCTATAACTGATAATTATGTACATAACCTAATATAGCCGTGTTTAAATTTAAACTATTATTACTCTAATGCAAATTGCTTGCAAAGTGTTTTGTTAAAAACCAATTGTGTGTGCTGTGAACGTGGTACTCTGCACAAAATATTCATAAGACTGCAACAGTAAATGTAACAAAAACAGTTTTAGGATTTTACTATTAATCAAAATGCACTATGGCTTGTATTATATTATAGGCAGATTACATTATGAATAAATCTGCTGGAATTTGGATGAGAAACTGACAATGATCACCAGATTTCTGCCAAACTCAGCTGCAACATTGCATGGTGGGGTTCCAGAATAAGACACAGAGGTCAGGAAGCCTGACTGCAATGTTTACACCAGTGGTTCTCAAACGTTTGAATGGTGACCCCTTTCACATAACAAACCTCTGAGTGCGACTCCCCCCCTTATAAATTATAAACACTTTTTAATATATTTAACACCATTATAAATGGTAGAGGCAAAGCGGGGTTTGGGGTGGAGGCTGACAGCTTGGGACCCCCAATGTAAGAACCTTGTGACCCCCTAAGGGGTCCCGACCCCCAGTTTGAGAACCCCTAGTTTACACCATTCCATGGAGTCTACAGTACAAGCAACCAAGGGTTTTGCCAGATACAATGATTTCTTGCTAGCCACAGTGTCTGTGGTCATCATAGCTAACAGATTCCATTCACATTTGGTCCTAGTGACTTCAGACTTGGGGCAATTGCCATGCCTGTAATTTTTGTGCTTTTGTTTTTTAAATTTGGGTTATATTTGTCTAGCACCAGAACTGACACACTGCATAATCTTTCCAAGAAGGCTTGCGGTGGATGTTAAAGTTTGAATAGGTACAATGGGCCTCAAGCAAGTGTATGAACACAGTATTACAGTGACTGCTGACTCAATTCACATCATTTGCATGCATAAATACATAATTTGCATCAACATAGCAACTGCACATCCAAATTAGCTGTGCAGCTGTATGCATGCACTTTAGTAAAATCAAACCATGACTATCCAGTCACCACACTTGGCAACATATTTCCATTTTTTTTTTTTTTTGACATGTTACATTGAATACAACTCTCAAGAAGAGCTGGATTTTTTGGCCAGATTAAATACAAACAGAAGATAATCATATCCTCACTGTTCTTCCAGTTGTCTCTAAAATTAAAGATATCAGGACAAATCCTTTGGTTTAAATTGTCATAGTTCTGCTGAAGCCAATAGAGCTATGAGAGTTTATATCAGCTGAGGGTCTGCCCTCTGGTGCCAGAACTCTAGGAAACCAGCTCAGAGTTGACAGTCACTTTATCATCAAACATCAGTTCCCTTTAGAAGGGTTTGTACAAGTGTCTCATTCAGTATTGCATGTCTGTTAGCTGGAGAGCCCTCAGATGACTTTTCATTTTGGACCTATGGAGTAACAGAAACCTTGCCTGTGCAAGACAAAGGGTCCTGTGGTGAACCCTTACTTTTATTTAGATATGTGTGGAATAGGTGTTGAATAAGTTTGCGGTGTAAATTATTTCCTATTCATTACGCCCAGACTGTATACTCTATGCTGCTCAAAACAGTATAAAAATCAGCTCCTAAGATAACAAATAGGAAACTAAACAGGTATATGGATAAAGCTAACAGTGATTAACGAAAAAGTATGGTTTTGTGACAGCAATTCAGTGATACAAGTCACACACAGTTTGCTCACTCACTATGCAGGGTTGTTGATGGAGAGATGCCCTTCAGTGGCTTTTGCCAACATTATGCATGAAAGCTCACAGTGATATAGAGGGCAGGTAGATAGGTGTGGCATAACATAGGAAAAACTATTCTGCTTGCATAAATTTCATGTTGATTTATTTATTGCAATTTATAACTTATAAAGAGGTACTCATACTGGCACTCTGAGCACCGTGGATGTTACTGAAAGCAGCAATACAACAAGCAGCGAGTCCCCTGAAAATCTCCAGCAAAATCTTCCCTAACACAATCCGGATTTTCACCATCAAACTTCCACTCTCCATAAACTATCAGCCCTGCCAGGGCCCAATCCCTTCACCCAGTTGGCTACAAAAAAGGCTTTACAGTGGGCCCCTCAGAGATGATGCTCTAGTGCCAGTCACCTCTCTCTATTCAACTGAGGAGGATCTAGCACAGGGGTAGGCAACCTATGGCACAGGTGCTGAAGGCAGCACGCGAGCTGATTTTCAGTAGCACTCACACTGCCTGGGTCCTGGCCATCGGTCCGGGGGGCTCTACATTTTAATTTAATTTTAAATGAAGCTTCTTAAACATTTTAAAAACCTTATTTATTTTACATACAACAATAGTTTAGTTAGATATTATAGACTTACAGAAAGAGACCTTCTAAAAAGGTTAAAATATATTACTAGCACGTGAAACCTTAAATTAGAGTGAATAAATGAAGACTTGGCACACCACTTCTTAAAGTATCAGAGGGGTAGCCGTGTTAGTCTGGATCTGTAAAAGCAGCAAAGAATCCTGTGGCACCTTATAGACTAACAGACGTTTTGGAGCACGAGCTTTCGTGGGTGAATACCCACTTCGTCACATGCATGTGACGAAGTGGGTATTCACCCACGAAAGCTCGTGCTCCAAAACGTCTGTTAGTCTATAAGGTGCCACAGGATTCTTTGCTGCTTTTACACTTCTGAAAGGTTGCCGACCCTTAATCTAGCACAAGCATCTTTGCTGACCACTGTTGTGGCAGCGTGAGAGAGAGAGGGAGAGAGAGAGATGGTCTCTCAAGTAGGTGTCAAACCATCTAGTTAGAAATACCACTGTTTTTAGAAAAAAACTGACGCACATGGATTAAATTGATAATCCATCTATTTTATACATTTTAGGCAGATACTGTCCCAACAAATCAGCCATATTCCACTTACTAAGAAGGCAGAATATCTGGTGGGAACCCATGTAAAAGGGGCTTCCCCACCAAGGGTCCATGACTAGCTCAAGAATGTCAAAGTTGCAGAAGAGAAAAACAGATTGTGATAGATTGGAGGATTCTTACCACTGAATATTTTTATACATATTAATTGCAAAATACATCAGTTAAATATTTTATTCACTGCTCAAAAACTTTCCAAAGAAAACTGATGTTTCTATGTTGGCAGTAGAGGTACCACAGTACTAAGAAATATGAAGGAGAATTGAGGAACTAGAACTTGCAGCAGCATTTAAAACTTGGGGCCAGCTTGTCAGCTAATGTGTATCAGCATAGACCCTATGCCCCCAACCTCAGCTAATAAAATATTTTACCTACTTCCTGTCATGTAATATTGGTTACAGCATTTAAACAAATGTATTTCTTTGCCTCGCCACAAGACGATACGATTTGCAAAAGAAAGGAAGGGTTTACTTACGCTAAATCACTGAAGTCTGGAAAGACATACATGTGCCTAAAACTGTCAATAGCAATAACAGGACAGTCTGCTGGAGTCTTCTGAATATGAAGGAGTGGGTGTCTGAACTTATCGCAATCAGCATGCAAAAAGTTTATTGTACCTTAAAAATGAGAATATAGACCAAAATTTACATTAGATATTTGAATGTGAAAATATTAAGGTGTTGGTAAATTTATGAATAAAATCTGAGGGATTATGGACATTACAGTAACAAACACGGATGAAGGAATGAATTTAAACAAGCAAACATTAAAACAAACATTTTCTGAGAAATTTTTTTGGTTATAATATAGGTTACAAAATGTAGGTTTATGCGTCATAAAAATTCAACTGTATGAATCTCAGATATAAAATAAGCATTTCTGAAGTAACTGTATCATAAACATTTTATATTTCTATTTCAGTAGTGCCCAGAGGAGTCAAAGGTTCAGGGCCTCTTTGTGCTAAGCTCTATAGAAGAAAACATGGTCCCCTGCCCTGAAGAGCTTTAAAATTAGAGTGCTGCTCTAACTATTTATGCAATTTTTAGCATCTGGCTGAATGAAAAATGTTAGTATGCCTACAAAGTGACAGGGTAAGGCAATAATAATTAGTGACCTTTTTCACTTATTAATTGTCGTGCCACTTCCTGCTGGAATTTTTCTAAACTCTCCAAATCATCTTTCATGTGGAAAAGTATAAGAAAAGGAAGGCCTTCTTCTGTCAATTCCTGTAGAAAAAAAAAAGATATCAAATGAGAAACACAACTGACTTCTTCCAATACACAACATATATTTTATGCAATTCTAGTGATATTTCTAGTTAGGTAGGACCTCAAACTTTACAACCAGTTGATAGAAGAGGAGAAGGGGCTAGGGGAGGGATAGCTCAGTGGTTTGAGAATTGGTCTGCTAAACCCAGGGGGGCCACTTAGGGATCTGGGGCAAAAATCAGTACTTGGTCCTGCTAGTGAAGGCAGGGGGCGGGGCTCAATGACCTTTCAAGGTCCCTTCCAGTTCTAGGAGATAGGTATATCTCCAATTATACATACATATTAGGATAGTCACTAATGAGGCAAGAGACATAATACAAAAGAATTAATAAGAGCTTTAACTAAACTGCGGTACAATTTACAACCAGGTACAAAATAAAGTAACTACTGCCTCAACCTTGCAAAACAAAAAACCTACACAATCCCATATCTCATTGATTTTCCAACCTTACTGGCCAATACCAACCATTTCGTTCTTCAGTATCTAAACTGACTAGGAGTCAACTTTCAGATTTATTTCAATCTACTGGTGATCTTTAAAGCCCTAAATAACTTGGGATTCGCTTATCTAAAGCATTACCTATACCCCATCACAACAGTTCAGACCTTCTTGGAAGCGCTTGCTCTTTATTTCCAGGGTGAATCTCTCTGCAGATGGTGTTCAGGCTGTCTTAGTAGAGGGCATAAACTTTCAGAATTGACTCCTTCAGTTTACCAGAGCACAAGTTCAGCTAACTTGAGGGTATAATGCAAGACTTACTCAGTTTATCCTTCCTTTGATTTTATTCCCCCATCCCTGCACATTTTTTTCTTTCCATGATTGCTGTTTTGTACAGGTGGGAGAGCTTATTTTGTGCCTACGTGATCAAATTTTTACGTACATTTTGTAAGACTACCCTATGGTATGTTATCCAGTGCTTTGCCCATCATTAAATGACTTAAGCAATGATGCCTCCACTGTCTCCTCCGGGTATTACACAGGATTTATAGATATCAATATGACTGTTCTACAAATTTATAGATCTCCTTGTTAGGTAATGAATGATTCCTTTGGAGGTTGCTTTTTTAAAATGGTGTGCCTGAACTCAATTAACTTTGAGATAAATCCCTTTTCTAACTTGTACTCCTAGTTCATATTCTCTGCTTTCCTTAGACTTTGAGAATACTTTGCCCATTCTACCACCAAATCTAACAATCTCTTGAGATATATTTTTATACGCAGACAGATGCTGTGGTAAATGCTTTACCCTGCAGGTAATTGGAAGGATTTGACTGAACATTTTTTTTCCAGGGTGAGCTAGCTGGTTGTCCTCTGAACATTCAAAAAGCTCTGTTGGAGTAAAACCAAGATTGGTCTTTTACAGAATTTTTTAAAAACTTTCTGAAAATACCTTTGTAATTCCTGTAACTCCTGTTCTAATCATCATTACTACATGTCTTCTACTTTCTCTCCCACACCAAAATAGTCTCTGTATTTTAACCATGTTTGCTCCTAGTCAGTTCTATTCACGTGAGACGGCTGGGCCCTCAGTCACCCTTCATATGAGACAACAAGAAAAAGTATCTGCCTGTGCTATTATGTTTGTGGTCCCATTTCATCTCTAGCTTTTACACATTTTTCTAGAACTGAAATATGAAGTGGAGCACTTGGATATCTAGACTGAAACGTCACCTTCCCCTCCTGGCAGGGAAAAGCATCTGCTGCACTGTCTGCACATTCTATCCCTTTAATGATATATATTCAGTGTATAACCAAGTAAAGTTATTTCCCTCAAATCCCTCAAATGGCAGATTGTCAACAGAGTTAGCTAGAAAGTCTGAAAGCGTTCGAAATATTGATGACCAGTGGGAAGTGGGAATTGCAATTCCCAACCCTCCACCCCAATTATTTTGACCATCTCTAATCATTAGCTATGTTGACTTCCTTGATTGTCTACAAAAAAGTGAAATCTAAGGGCACCTTTATCAAAAAGATTCCTTTGGTCTTTCTGCTGACCTATCCCCAAGAATCTTGTCTTCTCTGCCAAAGGCCAGCACATGTTCCCGAACAAATGACAAGTTACTGCAGTATTCTTCAGACTCTGAATTAAATGTCCAGTACCACTAGTGCGTACATACTGAGTTAGGTCTCCTACACACAAATAATTTGTTCCAGTCTGGCAGCACTTTTCTGCTCCCCAATACCATTTCTATTTCTAGGCTAACAAAATATCAGAGGGGTAGCCGGGTTAGTCTAGATCTGTAAAACCTGCAAAGAGTCCTGTGGCACCTTATAGACTAACAGACGTTTTGGAGCATGAGCTTTCGTGGGTGAATACCCACTTCATCGGCATCCGACGAAGTGGGTATTCACCCACGAAAGCTCATGCTCCAAAACGTCTGTTAGTCTATAAGGTGCCACAGGACTCTTTGCAGCTTAGGCTAACAAACACATCCAGAATTGGAGTGTTGTCTGTGGGATTTATTAAATGCAGTCTAACACAGGTATTATTTGGTTTGCCTTTCCAGTCTAATTCTCTACCGGGTCTGGATGATCAGCGAATGGAACAGCTGCTTGTCTCACTTTCTGAACTTCTCTCCTGCAACTGCTCTTTGTTTTGCATGGAGTGCACTGAAAGATGTTTTCCCCCCAAGGCATAAACTCCCACAGCTTTTCTGTATGTCTTCATGGAATCATTAACCCTTTCTAGAATAATCAGCAATCTGAACCCACAGTTCAGCATGTTATATCACATGGTTTCCTGTGACTTCTAAGTGTTTGCCCTTTACAAATTTAACTGCTTTCTCAGCAGATAGATTAACCTGTGATCATGCTTATTTTCTTCTATTTTGAGAGATATTACTGGATCCAGTGGTATTTCTCCATTTTAAAAACAGAGAATCTCTCAGACTGGCAGAGAGCTTCAAAATGGAAGAAACTTTTTGAAGTTCAACCACTATATGTTGTCTAATGTCACAATGAATAAACCTGCTCTGAATTCCCAATTGTGTGGCCAATATGCACATAGTATTAGTCTGACATTAAAAACAATTAAAACAAAACAAACCAGAGAAATTAATTTACCAAGACTGAGTTCAATTTAAAATTAATTTCCAATGTTTTAATGTTGAACTCTCTTTTTATTTACATCATATTTTATAGCGCATACTGGCAAGTCAAAGAAATAAGCTTAAAACATTGATGACAATGCTTCATACTTCTGCTCTAAAAATATTAGTCATTATATACTAAATGTCTGACTACTACACAATTAGAAGCAGGCAGAAGTATCAGAATTCTGGCGTGTTTGAAATTGTTTCGCTACTGGCAGCACTGAGTTTTTAAACAAATGTTGCTAAGCAAAATGTCAGTTGGGAATGACTTGGGATTCTAAGTATCTGCCCAAGTAAACAGGAGTGGAGAGTCACAAGAGCAACTAGAAAAATTGGGACAGAAACTTGATACAAACTTACAATGATGAACCTTGGTTTCTAGGGATCAGAATCTGATTTCACTGTGGGAAAAGTACACTAAAAATCCATCATGCAGTTCTAAAAATGCTAAATACCTGGCATCTTTTTACATGTTGAAATGCAAATGAAGAATTAAAAATTGTGTTTAACAGAATTTTCTGCTGAAAAGTTTAAATGCTGATTAAAAGATTACATTTAGCATGGTCTATCACACAAAATAAGTTTTTGTCTGTCTTCTCCCCCCCGTTATGTATGCTAATAGAATAATTTGAGCACAGTCAAAAATGCACAGGATACCCCACTTAGTGGAGAAAGCTAAAAAGCCCCACAAAAGAGAATATAGGATGATTCTTCAGTTTATACATCATCGTGTGGAGAACACACTGCAATATGTTAGAACTGCATTGCAGTTTTTAATAGGTACTGTACTCTAAATGTGCTGTTTGAGTGTAGCTAATCAGCAAGTTCAATATATTTTATTTTATTTTGTATGTTTACATATTTACATGTAAACTATAATTTGGGGGTGTGAATACAGAAAGAGAGAAAACAGAAGGAGGTAGAGAATACAATGAAAGAAGGAAAAAAGAAAACACTGAAAAGGGAACAGAGAAATGAATACTAAGAACAACCCAAGAAAAGATACATCTTGATTTATTAAAGGAAGAAACGTGGTAGAAAACAGAAAGGGAAAGAAAGTCAAACAAAAGCAAGACAGATGTAGCAAGCAGTGTTGGTTGAATAAGGCTCAGCAAATATTGATAAATTGTACAGGTATTCATAGAATAATTTAATATTTTTGTGGCATTTAGCCAACTCTATAGCTAGTCAAATACTATTCAGCAAATACATATTAGATTAATGCTTGTGGAGGCTGGCAAATATATTCAGTTAATTTTTTCCCTGCCAATCCTATTAAGTTATATTTGATATAATTTATTAAATACAAAGATGATTGACAACATTTATAACTTAACTGCAGTGTACAACAGTTTTATTCCTTTAAATTACTTGTGGCAACATGCCCACTGCATTTTTCACCCTGGCTAGCAGGTATATTTTTCAAGCTTACAGTATAATAATCATGAATATTATGCATACATATAATACCTTTCACATAAGGATTTTACAGCACCTCTAAATCTCTATGCAAAAGGTCTATTTAAGATGGGTAAACAGAAGCACAGAAAAGTTAAGTGATACACCAAGGTCGCAGCACTATACCTACACCTATATTTCAGACAACTTTATATCCACATCCCAGATCTTATGATACTTCCAAAATGAGCCACATATACTCATCTATAATCTCCTATACTCAACCAGCATATTAATTACCCACTAACCTCCTTCCAATTCACCCTTTACTAAGAGCTGAGGAACAGAGTAAACAGAAAACTGAAGTGCAACTATTTTATGCAAAAAGTAAAATAAATGCAGGGAAGGTGACTGACAGGGTGTAACTGAGTTCTAGAGAGAGAGAGTTTATTTTTGAAAGAGCAGATTGATGGTTAAATGAAAAAAGCAGAAAGGTGGAAGAAAAACGCAATCCTTACCTCTCCATTCTCAAATGTAATTTCACGAACAAGAGGCACACATTTATCTTGCGTCCATGCATAAGTCAAATCAAAATTGGTCATAGAACCTAAGTATACCATATCTGGAGCATTTTCCTGTTTTCAAAAAAATGTTTTGATTATTCTTATTTGAAAATAAGTAAATACTGTATTCCCTAAAGGGAGATCAAATACACGACATGGAAGTTGTGGGACAGGACTGCAATGAAGAGTTGTGTTCAGACAAATGTATTACATATGCAATCCCCAAACTATGGCTTGAAGAACATTAAACAAATAGATATATACAACAGTTTAGACAACCAACTCCACTTTACAAGTTAAGGTTAAAAATAAAAATCTGATACAATTTTGCATCTGTTAAAAAGGGGGGATTAGAATAAATTAATTTAAGATTTATTTTAGAATTTTGTAGGGTTGTTGATAAATAATAACTTGGTCTATGAAGGACTGCAAGATTTCAGCTGTACACACGTTAGGTTTCTTAAGAGTGGTGCTTACAAAAACACTAAAAACATTAACAGGCTGGAGAGAAACTGGAATCTCAGGGCTGATTAAACTTATACTGCCAGAGAGACATTGCTAAATTGTGGCAGGGTTTCTTTCTGTATTCTTGGTATTTGACTCTGAGGAAGACTGCATGGCTTCTACTGTAGTTACTTGTGGTTGGTGTCAAGTACGCAAAGTGTCAAAAGCCGAGGAAGTGATAACAGGCACAGACTGAAAAGTGACTTTCTAGACTTTTCCTGCAGCAAAGTGTGTTTGGAAACCCATCTGATTTTTTTTAAAGTTATCTTTCATTGTATTTGTCACCTTGACTGTCTGCTGTCTTAGCTTAAAATAAGGAGCCCTTGTTAAGGTTTCACTGAGATTTAAAAAGGAAAAACTGAGCATTTCCTTTTATGGTGGATTTTTTACAAATAAAAACTGTACATATATTTAATTATTATGAATGACTGCTTTGTAACTTCTGTGATTATATAATTAACGTTAAGAGAATGTCTTCTTCAGAAAACAGAACAGCAGACACCTGTAGATAAGTCATCTAATATCAGGTGCAAGAGAAAGTGAGGGAAGGTGTGGTAAACATCACCTGCTTTGAGGAAAACAAAATCTACTCAATAAGGTACGCAGGCAAAGATTTTGGCAATGCATATTGAACAAAAAATTCTGCAGGACAAAAGAAACAGAAGTGGGACACCTGACAAATGCGTCATTTTTCTGGAAAAAAATCCCTCATTTCAGGAAAGTTATAAATTTGAAATAATAAATTTAGGTGTGTATGCTTATTTTTTTCATTGTTACACTAAGACCACTTCACCTCCCAAATTCAGAACCACTACTGCCCATGTACATATATTTCTTTTTCTAGATGAAATATTCAGCTATAAAACCATTTAAAAATTGAGAAGCAGCACCATATTAAATGATCTAAACTTCCATAAGACCACATTTAATACACATAATGAAAACAAGCAAAATAAGTAGTTAAACTTACCCCCGGTGGCTTGTAGATTATGTTGTCCCCACTAAATCTCTCTGGTTTTGAAACAGGCCTAGAAAAAGAAGTGAAGAAATATGCTTTAGTAATGATAGATAAATATAAAATGGCTTAGATAATGAAAGCAATAATCCACTTGGCTGAAATTGCTATCATACCTCATTTATTTTTTAGGTATCCATTCATTACCATTTTTGAGCACCAAGAAACTGATCTTCCAATTAAGGTACTAGAGAGATCAACTAGAATTGGGTGTGAGGGGACAGGGAGAGGACATGTGGAATTAAGATGAACAGGTTTTGGTGTATGTGGGGAGCTTCCCAGTGTAAGTGATGCACATTGATGAATATAATCTAATTTTGGGTAATGAAGTTTTTTGTTTTTGATAACGGGGGTTTGGATAAAAGAGGTTCTAATATATTGGTCATCATCTTCTGATTACTACACCACATTACTTTGTATGATTTAAAGGTTATCTGCAAAGGATTTTTTAAAAATGTTGGCCCTTTTTGTTTCTTCATAATGTAAAGGCAGCCTGAAAAAAGAGTGTGGGTATGTGGGGGGAAAGAGGTATTTGCATTAATAAAGCTTTTTTTCTGCTTACTCTTCTAACTGGAGATTCAGCTCTTTTCTACCCTGGAACTCTATAGAGGACTAGAAAACTAATGAAATTATGACTTCACAAGAGGTTAAATTAAAACCTGAGCCACAGAACAAAAAAGTCGACTGTTTAAAAAGAAGTTACCTTTCTTCCAGTAACTGGAATTCTCAGAGATTTGTTGTCCATATATATTACAGTCTTGGTGTACCTGTGCCTCATGTAGTTGATATGGGAATTTTTGGCCAACAGTGTTTGGTGGGGCCATGCCTGCACCCTGAGTGTCCTCCTGCTCCTGTACTGAGGACATATGGGGGGGTGGGAGAAGAAGAGTGCCCAACAGCCACTCAGTTCCTTTATTATCACAGAATTCAGGAGTTAAAACACTCCATAGTAATGGGGAAGGAAGATGGGTTGTGGAATATACGTGGGCACCTCAAAGAACTCCAGATCTATTTACAGATGACACAGTCCTGGAAAATGTGAGGTGTAACAAAATCCTTGGTCATCCACTTAGTCTGACAGACAACGTCTGCTCACATAGTATGCTAGGACATTGTGTAGACTTGAGAGATGCAGTGTTATGGGAGACATTGCCAAATGCACCAGTTCCATAATCCAACCACTTCTGTATATAAAGGGGATAATTGGGCTCCCCACTATTTTATGTAAATGTAGTTGTGTTGTTGGTCATACTTTGGTCAGTCCTTGGATCACTGGTAGGAGAGCAACACAGGTTTAGTGAACCACACTGAGCTTTAATATATTTATATTTATACTTATGTGAAGTCAAGTCTATTCATGGGTCCATAGACTTTGTACCCAATGATGGTCTAGATGTGCTTCCCACCCCAGAAGAAATACATCTGTGACTCTAAGATCTTGGTTAGGAGGTTCTGAGAGAGAGAGAGAGAGAGAGATACTCCCTTTTGCACACCTTCCACCAATTACATAATGTGAGAACCTAGGGAGGGATCCATAAAGGCCCAAGCACGTAGTGTCTGCTTGCATGCAATATAGCTGTAGCCTGGGAGGCTGCATGAAGACTGAGCAAGAGGCCATGAGTACAAACAGGTTTGGGGTATATCTACATTATGGAGACTATACTGGCATAGTTCTGTTAACATAGCTATACTGGCCTAGCCTGGTAGCATACATGCAGCCTATACTGACAGGAGTTTGCTGAGGCAGGAATACCACCTCCTTGAATATAGTTAGCTGTGTTGACAGAAGCCCTCTTCCATCGACATACTGGGCCTACACTGGGGTTTTTGTCAACACAGCAATGCCAGTCAGCGGTGTGGATTTTTCACACTCCTGACTGATATAGCCATGCCCAGGCCAGCTCCCACTGGGGCAGGCAGGGAGTGCCACCCAGCTCTGCTCCTGGCCTGGGTCTGGCTGCTGGCCTCCACTCCCGTGGCTTCACCCCTGGTCCCGCACCCAGGTCTCCAGAGCTCACAGGTGCACTTCTGGACTGAGTAGAGCTAGTTCAGGGAAAGAACATTGATGAAGTCTATGCTGCCCAGATGAGAGGCAGGGGGCATGGATCAGTCTAACAAAAGAGATTAAGATGCGTTTCTTGCTTTTGAAGTCTGTTTTGAGAAGGATTTGCATACTAAGCACATGTCAAGACTTGACGCCCCTGTGACAAAAAGACATCATTAATGAGCACTGCCACCTTGCAAGTGGGGCAATACTTAAAAGCCAGGCAATTTAGGGTCAGGCATTCCTATGCCCTAGTACCATGAACATCTTCCTGTCAAAAGGTAAAAGAAAAGAGCACACTATAGGCAAAACTTGCCAACAGGAAAACTATCTAATATATTCTTAACACTAACATGTACAAATAGCCACAAAAGTCTTTGTGAAAGTGCATTGAGATGCAGATAGTGTGGAGCTCTGTCTTGCAGCCACAGTGGTGAGATGGAACCGAGTGGTGGTTAGGCCTGTATCACCTTTTTTTCCCTTGATACAGGAGCATGAGGACACTCAAGGTGCATGCAGGATCCTAAAAGACATTGCTGGCTAAAGAGATTCCAATCTCGAGTGCATGCACACCAAGAGTGCAACGTATATGGAAAGACCACCCAGAATAACTCCTGTTTTTGTGTCTGTTGTCACTTGTTTAGCTCCACTACCTAATGAACACCAGAGCTGACACACCAGAAATGGGAAAGCTGAGGAGTGGGGGGAAAAGAGGCGGAAAGGAAGGATATTCTCGCTTCCCTCCCCAATTTTATTTTTGCCTTCAAAGTATCTCTCTCCATCCTTTCCTATAGATTTTAGCCTCTTTTAGCCCAACTGCCATGGGACAGCCTGGAAATTCCTAGTTTGCATATGAAGAGTTAATGTGTCCCTGGTGTAAGTCACTGAGACAGCTATGAGACCAATATGGTACAAAGGCAGGTAGTAAAAAAAATTATATATATATTTTATATCATTTAACAAAACTGTAACAAATACTAACTCAAGAACTGATCCAAAGTTCTTACATCCACTTCAATGGGCTTTAGATCAGGCCCCTAACTATTAAAGCATACTTCATATCAGAAGGTAGATCCTTAATATCTAAATTCTTCATTAATAATTAGAAGAAAGAATCTAGTGTTTATGGTTTATTGATTTCATCTGTACATTCCACAGGGAGCAATACCAAATATCTGAATGTTTCTTTTCCTGTTACTATGTAATATACAGTTTAGTTTTTCCAATAAAAAGCAAGTCAAACACTGCTAAACACAAGTTAACTCTATTCCATCTTTCCCAATAAGTTGCTCTCTTACATCTAGTTTCTCTCAGTGTTGAGACAGTGGTTTCCCACCGTTAGTTATATAAAATTTATGTATAGCTGACCTAAGAAAAGCCAATGGATCCCATGTAGATGCATTTTTGCAATTGTGACTTGATAAGACACAAATCCCCAAATGTTCTCCAAAGGATAATCTCTAACAGCCACATTTTAGTTTTGCTTCATTTAATCGAATTATCCTCCCTCTTGCTTCTTGTGTTTATGCCGTTCAAATACTTGCATCTGTTTCTATCTGCCTTCCTTCGTTGTCATTCTGACCATGAGATATATATTTAATGTACTTTTATTGTACTCCAGGTACAGAAGACAACTCTCCAGCAATGCATAATTATATGTATATTAATAAAAGGAGTTTTCTAACATATTTGCCTGCCTCCTTATCTTTCCCCATTTTCCTTTGGGCATATATAACTCAAAAAACAAAAGATACAACTCACTATGACAGAACCGCTCCCCTCCCTTAATAAAGGAACTAAACTGAGGCAACTTCCCATGTTCAAAATTGTCTTTCACTGTACCAGACTCAAAAGTAGGTGTGGAAAGAGAAGTATCTCAGCTACTATCAACTTAATCAGGTCCTACACCTATAGATCAGGAAAACGAAGTTTTGGAGTACAATCTGTTGTGGGACTCATTTCTTTTGTCAAGGCCCTCTTCTGTCTCCTTCCACTTCCATCACTAGTCATGTGTATGTAACCACTGTTACTGAGTTCAGCACAATTAAAATCAAACAGCGGTGGGGTGCATTACATAAAGCAAACAAACAAAAAAAAAAAAAGCAGCTCTCACGGTAAAAGACACCCCTTTTACAAAAAGTGATCAACAAAGAAAAATGAAAACAAGTTTCATTTTGTGCCATGATTTTTCTCTTTCTTTCTTTTTTTTTGGGGGGGGGGGGGGCATGGATAAAAGTGGTCTACAAGGTCTTGTTCTATTTTAGTGCCTCAAATTCAAGTGTCCTGTCTATTCTTTGTTTTATCTGGAACACTATGGATGACTGGATAACTGACTGGATATAAAAGACGCTATGCAAATTAAACCTAGTTGAGGGGGGAAATGATTAAGAGCTTGTCTACACAGGATGTTAGTGCGTGGCAAGCTAGGGTGCGAATCTACAGTGCACTAGCTTGTAACTTCCCACTCCTATTCTTCATCATCTATTGTGCAGGTAGATTCTTTTTCTCTCTTTCCTACTGATGATTAAAACACAAGTCAGAATCATGGACCGCATACCTATAGTTCCTAAAACATTCCTCAAACTGTTAAATCAATTCTTCCACTTCCAAAATCACTAGGGTTTTTCCTTGAATTCCCTATAGCATATCAATATATTTCTCGTACTAAAAAGTGATTTCCCTCCTCCTCCTAATAGCTTCTTCTGATTTGGGTTCTGTGCAACTCTCCCAATGTACCTCTGCAGCTACACACTCTCTCCCCCACTGTAGTTTCAATCCTATTAACCAACATAGTCTTAGTCTCCGGTGTTTGTTCGTCCTCTTTGCAAAGACCTCCTATACTGTTCAGTCTATGACGCTTTTCTTTCTTATCCATATTGTTCCTAAGCAGTGCTCACTAACTTTTACACTGGTGATATTTCAACTCGGATTTTCTTTATAATTCTTTGAAATTGTGCCCATCCTGCCAATCCTCTCCATGTACCACAACAAGTAAACTTGTGGTGGTGTTTCAACTTCCGTTACCTAAATAACTCAAAGACAGCACTGCTTTGGCAAGGTAAAAACAGCATTGTCTTGAGGGTGGTTTGTGAGGTGGTCTGCTTTTTGTGCAAAATGAAAAGCTTTCATATTTATTTCAGCTCATTCTAAGAGAAATCTGGACATGATTATTCATATAACCTTACAATTGTTGAGCTGTCTGTCCAGACTCAGACTGGGAGAACCCTATTAAGGATTAGGAGGTACTTCATAATCTTTAGAGTTTATAGGTGGATTTTGGATTTGACTAGAACCATTTTTCCTTGAACCATTTAGTTCTATATACTCCAAACTAGAAACACTTGTCTGTGTAAGTTTCCAGCAGGGGAGCCTAGAGAAAAAAAATCCTTCGAACAAGTTTGGAACCTGAAGTCACCATAACAGTTGAGGAAAATGTATCACTCTCCAGGTTCAGTGCCTCATAGGATCTACCTTGAAGCAGGTTATGAAAGTGGAAAAGAGCCCAGAGGATTATCTCAGGCCAACAGATACAGATCTCAGCAAAACAAGCAGTACTGCAGATGACAAATCTCCTTATCCTTTGCTTCAGTATGATTGCCTACTCAAGGCAGGAAAGCTCTGCCCATGCGACATGGACTATGCTCCGTCAGGTTCAGAGAATTGCTGCTGAATTGTATAACTAACTTCAGAAAGCTGAGCAGCACTAGGATGTGGAACATTGCCATCTGAGAGGCTTTTCCTTAGACTAATCAGTTATACAAATATGGACATTCCTTGGTTCCAGAATTGGGCTGCAACTATGCTTTGTGAAAAAACGAAGCAGAAGACAGGCTATCAGGGAGAGTACAGAAATGGAAATTAAGTCTCTTAAGGAAGTGACGGGGGGATGATGTCGATAACAGCTGGGCTGGGGAGATGGGAATGTAGAGACAGGCATATTACAAGTTTAGAGAGAGATTCTCTGGGATTGAGGCTAGGAAAACTGGGATTGACTCTGTTTTGAAATACTTGGCAACTAAGTGGCTTAACCACTTGAGGTCCAATTAAGATGACATCATTTCAAATAAATCGAGGAGCCCAAGCACTGGTGTTCTGAAAGCACGTAGATCACAGTCACTATAATAAATGAGTAACAAACTGTTCAAGAACAGTTTGAATTCGAATGAAGAAGCGAGCAGGGCTATCAGCTGGAAGCTTCCACAATTTAGAAATCTAGCAGACAGAATAAATTTTAGCATACACAATAAAATTTACCTAACTGACAAAATATTAGACAATTATTGGATTCTTCAATAGAGAAGAACAGCATAGTTTGATTTATTCTCTTCTAATCTAATATGCAAAACCTTGGCCTCTCCAAGTGAGAAAAGGAGGGGTTAGCCTTCAAAATTTGGTGATATTTAGAGCAAACAGAGAAGACTGTTTTGGAATATCCTCAGAGGCAGTTTCCAGGAAAATTTGGGTTATTTAAATACACATTGTCAGGCTCTACAAATAGATAGATTAGAAGCAGTGACAGCTGAAAATCAAAGGCACCAGCACTTCTCTAGACTAGTTCTTGGATGTCTTACAACATCTAAATAAATATTTTCAGTAAGAATTTCAGGTCATTACTATTGCCTGCTGTTCCTGAAGTGGTGGGACAGAGGAATCCTTAATATCATTTTTATACTTCTACTGGCTTTTGAAGGAGCATTTGAGAGATTTGGAAGAATGGAAAGACACTATAAAGAAACAAGGTTCTGAACAGTAGTTTAGTACTTCTGGTCCTCAGAACAAGAATGAAAGTTGTGGTCACAGAGCATCTGAAAGATTTTACTGCCTCAGATGCTGGTTCACTGGTTTGAAACATGAGGCAGATGCAGAGAGCCTGAGATATGCAGCCTTGCCAAAATAGATACACTTTATTATTCTCCGTGATCTTCTCTACTTTCATAGCCATATCCTTTTAATAGAAATACACCTCTTTTGTTAAGCTCTAACTCACCGGAAAATAAACTAGGAAAAAGTGAGGACCACTTGTATTGTGCTGATTTTGTTTACTTGCTTGTTTTATTGGTTTCTTCTGCATGTTTAAGAGGCCTTAGCTGTGTACTGAGCTTGTTCAACTAGAAGAAACATTCTTCTACACTACCTATCTCTCTTAATTTCTCTGCCAATCCTCATTATTATTTAACTCAAAAGCATTTTGGAATTCCATTTGTGTGAAAGACATTATACTAACTAAGTTCCTGATCCTGCAACATGAAGCAGACAGAAAAATTTGCAAGAGGCCCAGTCACTTAAATAGTCATGTGCCAGCACACTAAACATTACAAAAGCAGGATCTATAGTAGCATTTTATTACCTCTGCAATTACAAAAAATTAGCCATTTTATTTTTCTTCCTACTGAATTACTTTTATAGTTGAAATACTGCAGTTAATACATTATTATTTAATAAAATATAGATAACTGTCAACTTCTATAGTGTTTTCTATCAGAAGATTCCAATGCACTTACCAATATTAAATTAACTCATGCTGCTGCAGCAGCTTCACTGTTATTGATATAGGTTAAAGCTAGCTTGGATACATCTATATGTGCTACAACTGCCCCCTCCCTCACATCCCAAATGACTGCTGTGTAGCCATTCCCTTTGTCTTATTCTTTAACCAGTAAACTAAACTGGCATGTAACTGAGCTCATTACTGCTTAGTGATAGTTTTTGTTGTTGACTATTGATAACTAAAGTCAAAAGCTGTATGTCACATATTACCAGCACATCCACATTAAAGGGAGGGTCAATTTTCTAAAGGCATAAATGGCAGTTATGCACTTCTCTCTCATAAGACATGTAACTGCCATTGTGCCTCTGAAAGTTAAATATCTTCCCCTAAACATTTAATGTTCTTCTACAACATTGCTACAGATATTTTGTTGGGCTCAGAATTTTTGATAGAAAAAACCTAATTTTACATAACAATACTACTGTAAATCGGGAATAAAAATAGATATACTTCACTCATTTGTTGGTTAATTTAGGGTGTTCTTCAATAGTGGAATTTGCCACAAGGTGTTTAGCTTGCGGTGAAGTTCTTTATCACGGAAAAGGAAAGTCCTTTACAAACTAAGTTGACATTTTAGCACTGCCCACACCTTCAGATCTTACTAACAAAGGTGTCAATGTGAGTTAACAGCCACGTGATAGATTCTTTAACCAACCTTAGGCCATGTCTACACTACAAAGTCGACTTAAGGTCCATCAATGATCATAAGCTGCTTTAATTACACCGGTTGTACATATCCACTCAACGCTCCTTGTGTCAGCGAAGCGTGTCCACAGTTGGTGCTCTTGCATTTACAGAGAGTGTTGCATCGTGGGTAGCTATCCCACTGTGCAACTTGTCACCCCCTGCCATTGGGAGCTGTGGGAATGGATCATGGTGCATCATGAGGGTGTGTTCACCATCCCATGATGCAGTTCTTTCTGTTCCATCATTCCATGGGCTTCCGACTTGGTTTCATGCCATTTTTCAATAGCCCTTGTTAATTGTGTGCCCGCCATCTTTGCCTGAAAATATAGATCCAGCACTGCTGACCATTCTGGTTATGAGCATTATGAACACAACATGGCTGGTTATGCAGCGCGAATCAGAAAGTCAATCGGTGGTGCCTGCCCTGCTGTGTGCCATGGAAAGAAAGAATTCAAGATTGCTGCAGGCATTCACAGAGCAGCTGCATACAGTGAACCATCGATACTGGGCTTGGGAAACAAGCACTGAGTGCTGAGATTGCATCGTGATGCACATATGGGATGACAAGCAGTGGCTGTAGAACTTTCACATGTGGAAATCTACTGTTCTGGAACTATGTGCTGGCTCGCCTTACCACTGCGACACCAGAATGAGAGCTGACCTGAGGAAAAGCAAGTGGTGATCACTGTGTGGAAACTGTCAAATTCAGACTGCTACTGGTCAGTTCCGAATCAGTTTGGAGTTGGAAAGTCCACCGTGAGGGTTATAGTGAATGCAAGTGTGCAGGGCTATTAATCATCTCCTGTTATGAAGGACTATGACTATCAATAATGTGCAGGAAATTGCTGATGGCTTTGAGGCAATGGGATTCTCTAACTGTGGTGAGGCAATAGATGGAACACACATCCCAGTTTTGGACCCAGAACATCTTGTGACAGAGTACACTAACCGAAAAGGCTACTTCTCCATGGTCTTGCAGGCACTGGTGAATCATCAGGGCCATTTCACTGACATCAGTGCAGGGTGGTCAGGGAAGGTACATGATGTGCACATCTTCAGGAACACTGGACTGTATAGAAAGCTGCACACTGGGACTTTCTTTTCAGACCAGAAGATTTCAGTACGGTATGTGGAAATGCTCATAGTGATCTTGGGAGACTCTGCCAATCCCTGGCTCCCGTGGCTCATGAAGTCTTACACTGCGAACCTAGCAAGAAGTGCTTCAACAACAGGCTCAGCAGGTGCTGAATGACTGCTGAATGTGCCTTTGGCTGATTAAAAGATTGCTGGTGCTGCCTTTTTGGCAGGTTAGACCTCCATGAGGAAAATATTCCGATGGTCATTGCGACCTGCTGTACTCTGCATGATATTTGTGAAGCGAAGGAAGAAAAGTTTCCCTGGGGTGGAGTGCTGAAGAAGATCAGTTAGCTACTGATTTTGAGCAGCCAGATACCAGGGCAATTAGAGGGTCATAGCAGGAGGCTATTTGAAATAGTGAGGCTTTGAAGGAGCATTTTGACACTGATTCCCAGTAACGTGTCTTTATGTCTTTGAATAACCCTTATAGGGCTTGCTTCCTGAGCATTAATTGTACTGAGCAAATATTTCTGCCTGTAGCCACTGTGTTTGATGTTAGCACCAATTCATGTGTGTATGACACAAATACAGACTCATTTTATTTCAAAAGCTTAATAACAGGACAAAACACAAAAAAATTGTCAAATAGGGGACATAGCAATGAGGAACAGTCTCTTGGTTACGGCTCTCACAGCTGTGAGTATCTCCAACTTTCATCGTGGAGTGCACAGGATACTGCAAGGAACTAGGAAAATATACTCCTGGGGAGATTCTGCATCACTGCGCATATTGCATGTGCTGTGCATATTTATTTTTTTTTAATTTTTTTTTTGTGTGTGTAGAAAATACCTTCTACTGAACAGTTGCTGCAGTTCTATCTTTTGTCCACCAGAGGGCACTGTGGTGCTAGAACACAGCAGCCGCTCCTGGCCAGCCCCAGTTGCAATAGTGAAGAGAAAAAGCCTGCCTTCTTAACAGTGCCTGTTGGGCCAGATTAGAGACAGGGGATATGGGGCGGAGAGGAGGGTCAGACAGGGACTCATAAGGGCTAGTGGGGGAGGACAGACTGGGGTAGAATGGCGTGTGGAGGTGCAGGGCCACAGGGGCAGAGGGAAGGGCATATGGGTTGAGTGGGGGCACAGGGACAGATGGGGACAGGGGTGCCAGGACACATGGGGGAACAGGGACACATGGGAACAGGGGCAGATGTGCTTGGCTGAATGAGGGAGGCTAGAGGTCAGCCAGGGACTGCATGGGGATGCTCCCTAACAATCCTTCTCCACCCTCACCCCCAAAAAAACTCTGTTCCATACTTTTCACACCCATACTCAACAACTCTTCAAGTTCACACCCAGGCTCCTTCCCAGCAATTACTTCCCTCTCTCTCAGGTGCTCTGTTAGCCCTGACTTCCCCCAAACCTTTGCACTGCTTCTGAGGGGTGCAGAAATACAGTTCTATATTGTAGTTTAAATGAATTATTACTCAGAGTTCTGTATTAATATGCCTAGTAAGGAATCTATTTGTAAAAAAACATTTCCTGAATCTTTTGGTCTGTATTGTTACAGACATACTTGCCGACAGGTACTTCAAAATTAATTACAAAACTAATTGAAACTAGTGTGATTATATTGTATTATTTTGACAAAATATGCAGAATTTTAAAATATTGTGTGCAGAATTTTTAATTTTTTGGTGAAGAATTTTTAATTTTTTGGCACAGAATTCCCCCAGGAGTAAACATATAAAGAATGTGGTGTGGGAGTTTGGGAAGCGCAGGGAATGGAGTTCTGTATTGGCTGCGGGGGGGAATTGTGCACACATGTTCCCAAACTGCAGTGCAATGAGGGACTTGAGCATCTCTGTCTGGCCCTCCAGTAGCTTTGACATCTGCTTCTATGACTGTTTTTTCTAGGCTATCCTGCCTGAGTCCTTCATTAATTGACTCCCTCCACCCTCTTGTTTTGCTATGTGATGCGTCTGTTGACTGCAGCACTTCCCAAAACATATCCTTACTCTTCCTAGTTTGCCTCATTATCTGTATGGCCCTATCAAATTCATAGCCATGAAAAACATGTCACGGACTGTGAAATCTGGTCTCCTGCCATGAAAACTGGTCTTTTGTGTGCTTTTACCCTATACTATCCAGATTTCACGGGGTAGACCAGGGTTTCTCAAATTGGGGGTCCTGACCCAAAAAGAAGTTGCTGGGGGGGCCCACAAATTTATTGGGTGGGGAGGGGTCTCAGTATTGCCACCCTTCTCCACTGCTTTCAGAGCTGGGTGGCCGGAGAGTGGTGGCTGCTGACTGAGGGCCCAGCTCTGCACGGAGCAGCTCAGAAGTAAGGGTGGTAGTTCCATACCATGCCATGCTTAATTCTGCTCTGCTGCTGGCGGCAGCTCTGCCTTCAGAGCTGGGCTCTTGGCTAGCAGCTGCCACCCTCCAGCTGCCCAGCTCTGAAGGCAGCACCACTTCCAGCAGCAGTGCAGAAGTAAGGGTAGCAGTATGGCAACCTCCCCTACAACCTTGCAACCCCCACAACTCCTTTTCTGGGTCAGGACTTCTACAATTACAACACCATGAAATATCAGATTTAAATAACTGATATCATGAGATTTACAATTTTTAAAATCCTATGATGGTGAAATTGACCAAAATGGACTGTGAATTTGGTAGGGCTCTACTTATCGGACACAGGCACTCCACTGGTATGGAAGAGTGGGCCCTCAAGGGTACATCTGCAGAAGCCAAAGAAACAATGAAAGAGACAGTATTGTGAGTTCACTTACAGCCATGAATCACAAAAAAGTTACACATGCTTATTTCTCGCTGTCCCTTTGCTAGCACAGTTCGCAAGAGTTCGAAAAATGGCGAGGTCAGCTGAGGGGTGGAGGGTAGTGCATTTTGGAGGGGGAGTGGGCAAGAAGGGACAAAGGGTCTGGGTGATTTGTGAAGAGGGTTACTACACACGCCTAAGGATAGTATTCTGAATATTGGCACCTTTTGCCACAGGCTGGGGTAATTGAACCTGATATCTCTCTCCTGAGGGTAACCCAGGACGCAAGGGTGCATTTCCTGCATGCGTGTGGCTTCAGACCAGGTCAGCATGCTGCTCGCCTGTGTGCCACTCTGGTCCCTGCCGAAATAATTTCCAGTTCATGCAGCAACAATCCCTACAGCTAAACAAGGCAATTCTGCCAAGGAATCTTCAGCAGAGGATTGCAGAATACCTCCAGGAAAGTGTTCTAGAGATCTCTATCGAGAACTTGCAGGACATCCTGGTGTACATTAACAAACTTTTCCGCCAGGCCCCCCACTGCACAGCTGCATAGGCTCATTTGTTAGTTTCTATTCCTTATGCCTCTCACATAAACTACATGAGAGCTCAATCTCCTCTCATCATGCAGTATCAAACCACAATGCACGCTTACCAGAGCTTGCCTCCCCGTCTTCAGGCATGCCAGAGCCGGAGTGCTAGACCCCTCTGGAGTGGAAAAGAGGTCCTGACTTGCCACACCACCAAATGACACTGTGGTGTGTTCCACATCCTTCTCCAACTCAACTTCTTTGTCTACCACTTCGTCCTTGGAGTTGACTTGATTTGGTCACTGCCTCCAGTCCCCCAAAGTATTCATGGGACTTGTGGTGGTGGACGTGTGGTTGCCCCCGATGGCATGCAGCTCCTTCTAGAAGTGGCATGTCTTCAGCACTACACCAGAACAATGGTTGACCTCCCTGGCCTTCTGGTATGCCTGCCTCAGCTTCTTAATCTTAGCACAGAACTGCTTCATGTCCCTCTTGTGCCCCCTCTCCTGAAGCTCACTAGCAATCTGCCTGTGGGTATCAAAGTTCCTACAGCTGGAGCGAAGCTGCAACTGTACAGTTTCCTCTTTCCACAGACCCAGCAGGGCGAACAGCTCTAGTGTGATCCACACAGGAGCGTGTCTACTGAGGAAAGCTGGCATGGTCAGCTGGGAAGATGCTGCGTGAACTGTCCATGCTGAGCAAACAGGAAGAGGAATTTCAAAAATTCCCAGGTCTTTAAATGTGGGAAGGGCTCATATTTGTGCCCCTTCAGGGCAGCGGAGTTCAAACTGCTGATCAGAGTGGTCATGATGGGCATTGTGAGATACCTCCTGGAGGCCAGTTAGGGTGACATAAGCAAGCACAGTGAGTACGATGACACTGTGCTGATCTAACTTTGTTGCAAAAAGCCTATGCCTCTTGTTGAGGTGGTTTGACTTTATTGGAGTAGCAGGAGAGTTAAATCAGGATTACACTGTGTATATCTCTACTGTTTTGTTGATGAAAGCTGACTTTTGTTGACAAAATTGTGCAGTGTAGACAAGACCTTACATTTATTCAGGATTGCACATTGTTGTTAGGAATAACATGAGATTCTGGCCAAAGGCAACACCTCATCAAAGAGAACCCTCACCCCTCAAAAACAAAAGCTGCACTTGGGCTGAGGTAGGAATGGGTGTTAGGGTGATTCATTGGCACCCCAAATTGTTCCCAGGCATTTTAAGAAACTTCTGTACAGTGGAATCTTCATTCACTAACAGCATGCAACCATATCTGATGCAAAATATGGCAGTAGTTTAAGGCATGAATAAGTGGAGGGATGTCTAGCAATGGTGCTATAGATCACATAATATAACATTGCCAAGCAAAACAGAATTTGATGCATTTTTTTTAAAGGTGGGCGAGCCATAAAAATGGTCTGATTTTTATACTAAGCTCTTCAGGGTAGGGACCATTTAATATAAATCAGCGGTTCTCAAAATGTGGGTCGCAACTCCATTTTGATGGGGTCGCCAAGGCAGAAAGCCCCAGCTGGGAGCTCTGACGGCAGCAGGGGGCTGAAGTCCAGAGACCCATGTCCCAAGCGGGGCTGAAGCCCAGCCCAGAGTGGGGGCTAAAGGTAGAGGGTTGCAATATTTTCTAGTGGGACGTGTGTGTGTGTGTTTGACTTAAAAAAAAAATCCAAATGGCGTTGCTAGCACAAAAAGTTTGAGAAACACGGATATAAATGTTTGAGCGGGTCCCAAGATAATGGGGTCCCCAATAGGGGCCTCCAGGTGCTACCACAATATATTAAAAAAATAATTACAGGAAGTCCTGCAATTGTGAAGTTAGGTTGTCTTCATTTAATACTGAGCTGGGGTTGGGGCAGAGGAAGACGTGTTACTATTTCATAGGTAAAAATTCACCAATATGACTATATGCAAGATTTTGGCCTGCATTTTGTGTATTTTCATTTGTAGCTGCAAACAAACATATTAAGATGGATAAAGAATTTCAAGGTCACTGGAGAATTTTATGTCTGATGGTCCTCAAAGGTTGGGATTTTGGAATTTTGCAGCTAAAGGTGGAATTTACAGGTGAAAAGATTTTAAGCAGCTGTGTTTTCACTAGCACAGATGCAACTAGCTACTGAATTCTCTTACTCTCAAACAGCAATTATTATGAAGTGCAATGGAATTTTAAGAAAACAAAGAGTATTTATAAGAAAGCCTTATGAAGTATTGATTAAATGAATGTGAAAGTTACAAAAATATTCAGATTGCTACAAAACATTCTACGCATTAGCATTTTTAACATTTAAATTTCTGATATTGCTAATGGACTCCCTATTCCTTTCTGTGCAGAGAAAAATGCCAAACTGACTATTGCAGGAACAGTAAAGAGGAGGCATAATGCCAACAAAACAAGATTTCACTACAAAAACTAAGGATACTAAGAACTATCTGGCTAGATGTGTTTTTTGTTTAGTCTTCTAGGTTGATCTCAGTACAAGGATTTGATTTTAGACTCTAATCCAATCATCTTTTAGTTTTTTACCAAAAACTACTTTTATTAAGCAGGATTCACTATCATTTGTTAGTGTAAAGACTTCGGTATCAGTCACAAAGCCAGTATGTGAAAAAACTTACCCAAATGCAGAAAGGAAGACACAATCATCGTGCAAAATATTTGCTACTCTTTCAAAAGTTTTATAGTTGTTGGCGTCCTTTTGCTCGAAATATCCAATGATATTTCTTTTACTGCGCTGTAAAACAAAGTATGTATTTATGACTTTTTTTTTTCAGTCTCCAAAGGCTATCATTATTCCCCAAAAAATATGTTAAACCCAGAAATGCACTTCATTTACCCCACAATCAGAGACATGGGCAACAGCTGTTGTCCACCTGTCTCCAAATGAGGCGTGACCATACAAAAATGCAGGTTTTAAAAATTTAGACTAGAAATGTTACTAAATACTCTTTTCAGTGAAGGAACATAAAATGCTTCTTTTCCTGTTTTCAAATTGACACAAATGAAAAAAATTCCAATGAGGTAGATAAAATTTTAACAAAATCCATGCAATTAAAAACGTAAAAGTTAATTCCAATAATTTGAAATACTAGAAATAATTATCTTTCACCGTGAATATGAAAGCCAATAAAATAATTCTTTTGAATGGTAAAAATCAAGAAATATATGCATACTCCAAATTAAACACGATTCACTTTGTCTCAAAATACAAAACTCTAAAATCCACATATTTCATAGAACATCAGTCAAGAGACTTACGTCAAGAGACTTAATTTCTTCCAAGTCATTAACTTCTCGAATAGGATTGCTTTTCTGTTGCCTGATATAATCTGCTATTGCTGTCACCGACCTCTGACCCCTATACTCTCTCTTCATCATCATCCCATTCCGGAACAGTTTTAGGGTTGGATATTTGCTTATCCTGTATCTTTGAGCTATGTCCGCTAATAAAGAAATTAACAGAAAAAAAATGCTATAGATATGGAAACGTACTCTTTATTAATCCTTATGCACACGCACAAACACTAACAAAGACAGAGGCACTGGACAAACAGTCCTGCTTCCCCCATCTTAAACAAGAGCAAAATGAAAAGCACTGCAGAAAAGAGAAATGGAGAATAGCTATGCTATTTATATTCAAGAAATGCAATTTCTTGCATATGTTGATGACCATACGAAATCATGACCAAAGTCTGGCATAGTTCTAAAACTAGAGTCAATCAGTCACTTACACTTATTTAGCACCCTTCATGTGAACATCGTGGAGGGCTTTTTAAAAGAAAATTGAATTAATATTAAAACAGGGCATAACAAGCAATGATAAACAAATAAAATTTAAAAACTTGCCAAGTAATGGAGTCTAATCCCTGTGAGAAGCAAGTTCAATAAGATTTAAACAAGATCAAGATCTAAATAATGCAATGACTAAAGCTCCCTCATAGCTAGAGCCAAGGATATACACTAACCCAGTACTACTAAAATTTCATGTTTTCATAAATCTTCATACAATGGTATTAGAAAGTACACAGCACGGTGGGCACCACATGGAGATGGTATTAATTTGTGTACTTCTAGAAGGTTACAGCATTTGAAGCTACATACAAATATATTTAGAAAATAAATTTTAAATTTTCTGTCTGCCAAGTATGACAAAAATATGCTGCAACAATCTCATCACTTATTTACTTACTATTAAATGACAAAAATCTTTGTTAACTCAGAGTTAAGGTTGTCCAGTGATAGTTTGTGCCCTTTCACAACGTCAAGTTCCGTAAAAGTCAAACTTCTGAAAACCAGGAAATACATAACCATAACCCTTTCCCACGGAGCTGGCAACGGCCACCGGGAATTAACTGCATGTACTCCAGCTGCCTTCACTGAGTAAGATGTAGTTGTACTGAATGGTGGAGGAATAAGTTGAAGTAGCTTGAAAGAGCTGCAATTGTGATATGAGGAGATCTGGATCTGAGTCCCCTCCACTCCCCCCATGTATGTAATCAAAGGAAAGAGGTACATGTGGTATCTGGAGGTTCCAGTCTGCAAACAATTCAATACAAAATTGTGTAGGTTGCATTTGGTAGCACAGCACTAGGGTCTGCTTATCACGAGTACTGCCCGTAGTGAGGTGAGATATGAGAGCAATCTGTGGATTTAATGATAGGCAGGGGGAAGTATAGGTATACATGGTATCCTGTGTGAAAGGATTGTAAAAGGACATGAAATAGCTGCTAAATTTTACAGATGTGCTATTTTGTTGGGGGAGCATGCTCACTGTTTGAGCATAGGGCTAGTATAGGTAGCACTAGTCCATCAGAGTGAAAAGGCAGAGTGAGAGTGTGCGTTATGGGCGTGTTAGGGTATCACTCAAAGTGGGCAGAGAATTAAGGTTATGGGGCTGTTTACCTTATCTCTGTCTTTCCTGGTTTTCAGAAGTTTGAGTTTTGCTGAACTTGACATTCTAGAGTGGCACAAGTTATCACCAGGCAACCTTAACTCTGAGTTAAAGCTTTTTGCCATTTAATATCCTAGTTTTTTAAACAGAAAGAGAAATGTTTACTGGTAGGAGTTAGTGCTCAATTGGACACTTGTAGTTCTCATCTAGGTTCAGTCAAAATGCTACTGTAACTAGGTAATAATCAAAAGACATAGCTTTTATATAATGCTTTTCCTCAGTAGATCTTAAAGAATTTTATATTAAGCCCATTTTACGGATGGAAAATTGGGTGATATATCCTAACTGTTTGTTTTTTTTTCTGGATTTCAAATGTTTACATTTGTGTTACCTTCATTCCCTCAACCCCAGACCCCAGCTCAAATGAAGGGGGAAGGAGATAGGCTCAGAAACCCCAAGAGAAGCAGAGTCTCCCAGATCCCAAACCACACACAGAAGGGGAGAACTCAGGGCTGAGAGGTGCCCCTCTTCAACTTCCTGTGCTATCCCTCAGTTCACCAATATCCCCCTAATATCCTCTCTCTAATATCTACCCACACCCCTTTACCAGAGCCCTCTAGCCCCTGTTCTACCACCTTTTCCCATTCCCCCCCTACCCCGAATAATACCTTCATCCCTCACTGCAGACACAAACCATTTGTCACAGATGTGGCAATTTCATGAAATATTCTTGAAAAAAAAATAAAATCTATATAACTAAGCATCTTTGGAGTCCATTGTATTAAATATAAAGGTTATGTATTATTGCAGTCCAGGGTTGTATGTAACTTCTCTAGAGGGAAGATGGGATGTTAACCCTGGAAAATCTCATGGACTTCAAAGGACTATACCGAATTGGCCAGACAAGAATGGACTTTTGGAGCAAATGGTATCAAGTGTTTGCCTCGTCAATCACTAGAAGGAGTTGAATACAAATTTCCCACCTCTGGTTATGCAAAAAACTCAGCCTTTTGAAGCTACACCCTGAGAAGAGAACCACTGTCTGCCGATTACCTGTTCCCAGAACCTGAAGATCAAAGGCCCAAGCTATGTAAAGGAAAGACTGAACTATTCATGGTTGTGCATGTTCTGAACTAAGGCTGACAAACTTGTAACCACAGAAAAAATCCCGTTGTGGGGTTTGAAGGACTGACTTTTATCAGAACCCTTACTGGAGTTGTGGGGGGAGAGAAGAGATCTCTCGTAAGACTATTAGCAGCTGTGAAGGCTCTTTTATTGTTTTGAATACATTTTCTCTGTCATGCTTTCACCTCAAAATAAATGTACCTGCTTAGGAAGAGCTGTGTGGTAACTTACCTGCTATCATTTACTGTTGCTCATAGCCTTTGAAGAGAAAGCAAAGTGCAGACATTGTCTTATTCAGATAGTCTGGCCAGGGATAGCATAGTATAGGCATGAAGCCCTGTGGGAAAAAAACCCTTCAGGACAGGGAGAGATACAAGTCTCTGCCCAGGAAAGGTGATAGCTGAAGACCTGGAAACTAGATAGGGTGCCCTTGAGGGGCTACCACAGGGGGAATATAGGTTATGTTGCCCTGAACTGTGATACCCCTCATCACTTACTACCACTTAGTCTTGCACCCCAATCACCCATCGTCTTCCAATAAACATTCACATCTGTAATTAATTTTTCTTTTAAAAAATAATTTCAGCACCTTCTGAATATTCTGCTGTACTCAGATTAAGTTTCTTAAATGCACACACACACCCCCCCCCACAATCATCCCATAGCTTGACAGAAGCAGATTTTTCCCAAATGTTTACAGTTTCTTCTGAGATTTCTGCTCAACTTCAAAGATGCTAGAATCTATGAATTTCATAAAATACTATTTTTTTCCCCTGGGTGCTCTATCAGCTGAAAAAATACTGAGAAAACTATAGTCTGAAGCAAAGGCTCTGTGACAATGTGGACAGCTCTATTCATGTCAGTGGTGTTCCCTTCCCCTCTCGCCAGTGGTGGAGAGTTTTTGCTATCTGTCAAGTGTACTCGTTCTCAGTTCCAACCCTCACTCGGGTCTTGGAAGTGTGTTCTTGGTGCATGCTCAAAGCATGCCTTTTCTAAGCTCCCTAACCAGAGGGGCAGGGCTTCCGCAGATCCTGGATCACATGAGATGTAGGGAGTGAGGCTCAGGGACCTCCAAAATAGCAACTCCCCTGCAACCTGGCTCACATGAAGAGGGGCAAGGATGGGGGGTGGGCTCAGACACCCCAGGATTCAGTCAGCAGTGATCCTTAGATCTGCTTTTGCGCTCATAAAGAGTCTTTTCATTCTATCCAAGTTGGTATCCAGGTTGATTATACCATCTGCAAAATCTATATCTTGCAGCTTATCACTTGCCCAAACAATACCAATAGCCTTGACAACAGCTGTCACTCTTATCACAAAATCTATGACACCACAGAAAAGAAGTGAGGATGGGACACAACCTTGCCTTATTTTAAAACATTTTGTGTTTCTATTCTCTGTCCTGATGCAGAATGCAGGCTAATCATAAAAGCTTTTATCAAATTAACAATCTTTGCTAGAATTTCATAGTGTCCCACAATCTTCCAGAAGACTTCTCTGAGGCCACTATCAAATGCTTTCATAAATTCAACCAAGTTAAAAACAGTCTTCTGCTAGTATTCTAAGCCTTTCTCAATAAGTCTTGAAGGTAAAAATCTGATCTGAACACAACCTGCTGGTTTGAAATCCAGACTGTTCTTCCCTGAGTACTTTGTCAACAGCAGTTTTCATTCTATTCAAAATTATAATGCACCACACTATTCCAGGTACAGATGGGGAGGGGGGGAAATCCATCCCCAGTTACCACAAATAAGCTGGTCTCCCTTTTTGGGGGGTTCTCTTCTTCAATCTTTAGGACAGACCTCCGTTTCCAAAACCAATCTGTACAACCTCCACATGCACTTCACCCTCACTTCCTTTCCAGCTTTTAACATTTCAGCATCTACCTTATCATAGTCTAGTGCTTTACCACTCTTCAGTTGGTTTACGGCCTTAGTTACTTCCTCAACAGTGATTATTCCTAGTGATATAAGTAAATCCACTATTTCTTCACATCTCTCAATCGTGTTAGTGGTTCTGGTCGTGGGGCACAGCCTGGGAATATTCTATTCTCTGTGGTTAAAATCGTACCATGTTGAGCATTTAAAATGCCTCAACGGTTTGAGAATTGTGATATCAGTTGTTTGGATACCAGAAAATGGTTTTTAGAATCCTCTCTCTTGTACACCAACTCAGCTTCCCTTGCTTCGTTTTCCATCCATTTTCTCTTATCTCTTCTGGCTGATCTTTTAACTTACTTGCCTTTGTCCACATATATTTCAGAATAGCTCATTTACTGCTGTCTTATTCTGGCTGAATTTTGTTCTTGAATTTTTTCCTCTCCTCAATAAGCCTCCATGTATTTAGAAAAAATGCTCCAATGTTCTTAGATCTTCTCACCCCAATGCAGTTCTGGCTGCATCCATATTTGCTTCTTTGAAAAACGACAATAATAAAAAATAATCAGAGGCAGTCTGAAACAGCATGCCTAAATCTTTTTTTTTTTTTTAAAACATTTCACAGTTTGGATTTGAACTCACACCTTGGCATGGTGCTCAGATAGGATGATCTTTAACACACATCCTCAGAGCCAAACAGATCCTGTGATGTTGATGTGGTTTTCTAGATAGATAGCCTCTCTCTCAGCACACATGCAGTGTAATACATTCAAAGCGTGGATAGGCATGCAAGCTTTAGCATACCTAACTGGAAAAGTAAACTCTTTTTCTAAAAACATTTTAATTTGATTTCCCCCTATGGGCTGGTGGGTGCCATGCACTCTGTTGGGGTAACCCTCCAGTCTTTGAGACCTTGGTGCATTGATCTGAGCCCTAGTTCAATCTCTCTCTGTGAGCAAAAACCTTTGCAAGAAAATGTAAGTTTTAAGAAAAGTTGCCCCCCTCCCCAGCCACCCAGACTGTGTCTTGGGAATCCCTTGGTCAAATGGCTCCAAATTTGGACCACTGACTGTACTTCACACCCTCATGACGCACATCAAATTTCTTGACAATCTCGTTACCTGTACAGATTGGAAAGCATTTTGAACCGTCGGCCTTTAAACATAAACCTAGTCTTAATCTTAACTATAACAGAGCTGTTGCTCTGATCCTATGCTCTGATCCCCGCATTCATATCTAGTCCCACTTAAGTCAATCAGATGTGTGCCAAAAAACCCTGATGCAGGGACGGGGACTTAAATCCTACAAAAAAGAGTACATGTACAATAAGTGAAAATCTTTCATACTGAGCTATAATAAAGCTTTCTAATTTAAGCAAATAAAACTGGAATCTCAATTCACCATGGGCAGGAGCCTTTGTAACCTACACTAGAGGCCATTTTCAGAGCAAAACATGGGCACAGAAACAAAGCAGCAGACTTCTCAGATATAGAAAAGTTCAAACATTCTCTCTTTGATACCTATTTCACTACTACAATCTAATTTATTAGTTGCTAATCTCATTCATTCATGCTTATTTTCTTTGTTATTTTTGTATTAACATTTCTGCTTTGCTGGTTTAAATAGCACTTCCTCAAATGTTTGTATGATGAACGGCATTAACTTTTCACTGGAGAAAACGTGAGAACTGAGACACAAACTCATCTAGGAAAGAGACAGCAAATTTAAAGTGATTTGTTGTAACAACTGCAGTTTTTCTATTTTAAGTCTACAAATATATTTCTCTACATTATGAAATTCTAAAATGTGATTATAATGTAAAACCATTTGTAAATGGCTATACTGCAACATAGCTGGACTAACATTATTTCATGGAACAAATAAGGAGAACTGAAAATAATGTTAGTCCAGCTATGCTGGAGAACAGCCATTGGAATCACCAACATTCAGAGTGCCTTCCATTGTGCATTAACTGATGATAAACATCTAGTATGTGTGGTTTGTTCTCTGCCTTCCTTTCCCCAAGGGGATAACTGTGCATATAGTCTTAATTTGGCAGTGTTTCATGGTTTTTTTAAAATGTACATGTTGCTGTGCGTTTAAGTTACAGAAGGCATGATTGAAGAAATGCACATTGCACTTGGAGCAGAAGAAGGGGAGGTTTGTGACTGTCCTTATTTCCTGCTGTCCTTCACTTTTGTGGGAGTTCATTCCAAAATATTGGATCAACCCTGAGCATGAAAGATTGAAACCTCATCCCTGAAGAGATATGTGGAACTAGTGATTTTCACTATACCTCAGTCTTCCTTCACAAGGAAAAGAACTCTGGTATGCCTTAGGGTGATCTTCTGTAGAGTTAGAGGCTGGAAAACACTGAACAGTTAACAGTTGAACTATTATTTATTTCTTGGCTCCCGAACAGTTTGATACCACCTATTGCATTGAAAATGCCATAGCCTCTTAAAATTGTATTTATAGCTATTTGAATCTTCACTAATATGTACACATGTAACCAAATTTACTTTCTGCCAAACTTGGGAAGTTTGTGCAGACTCATATGTAATGCATAATCTCAACGGAAGCAAGTTGTTAGGAACGTTTTTTTTTGATGGTCTTTTTTGTTAAGTCTAATGAGGTAGTTTATTAATAATCGATAACATGTGGCTTCTACTCTGATTTAGTTTTTAACCAGATATGTAACTAATCAGTCATTAAAAGTCATTATGAATTACAAATTTAAAGTACAGTTTGGAGTGGAATGGAGGGAAAGGGGGTTTAATAATGGGGGTAGAGATTGGGAGGTAAACAAAGAAGAGAGAAGATGAGAAAAGAAAGCAAAAGAGAAAAGGGAGTGGTATGAAACATGGAAAGTAGCAGATGAAAGCAATAAAGAAGGCAGCTAAATGTACATTAGATTCATGCCAGCAAGTCTCTACTGATAGCATGGTCAGCCCACACCTTCACTAGAAATAGTCAACTCTGAAATATGAGAATTAATGACATTTATCTCTGGATATACTTTATCACGGGATCTATTTTTATGTGGAAAGTGAGCTCTCTCTTAGTGGAGTAATAAGAACAAGTAGAATACAAGTTACAGCAAGAGTTTTGTACTGAAAACAGGGAACTGGTAGTTTTGAAGCAGAATCATTTTAATGCAATTATAATCAGGAACAAAAAATGACTAACCAGTATTAAAAAGGTACAAAAGTGATTAAGTCAACAGAAATACATTTTTCTACTGGTAAGAGGTTTAAATTTTAAAAATTTGGAAACTGAATAAATAAGGAACACGCATACGAAGAGTATGTTACCGGATTAACATAATTGAAGCACATAGTATAAATGAATTCAAGAGATAACTAGATTTGTTTCTGAGAAAAAAGGGATTAAGATACAGACAAACACATACAGATATACTGAGCCAGATGACACTTTCCTGTTTCTAAAACAAGCTGTTTATTGTAAACTCTTTGTATGGGGACAATGACCTCATGTGTGTTTGTACACTGCCTTGCTCACTGGACCCTGATCTTGACTGAGGCCTCTGGGCATTGTCATGACTAACTAATAAACAACAAAAAACACCAGTTTCCACTAGCAAGAACTATGTGGACAGCAGTTTGGATGGTAAAGGAGAATTTGGAGAAACCAAGTTACCAGCATAAGCACCAACTCCGTGGGTACTCCAGGGCTCAAGCACCCATGGAAAAAAAAATAGTGGGTGCTGAGAACCCACCAGTCACAGCTGTTTGATAGCTGGAGGTGGTGACTGGGGGAGGATGGAGGGGTAAGGGAGGGGGAAGAGCAGGGATGGGAAGAGGTGGAGCAATTCACTGCAGAGTGGCACTATAACTTTTCTTGTATTGCAAGTGATTCCTCTACATACATAGAGTAGATCCCAACGCAGAATTGGCTTTCTTCAGAATGACCTCCCACGGAATGATTCAGGCTTTATCACCATCACTGTCAAATCTCTCTTCCTGAGGGTGCAGTAAATATTCTCAGTTTACATGTTTGCTTCAAAGATATTATTCTGCAGGAGTGTTACTTAATACTTTGTATTAAACCTCATGTCACTCTTGTCCAATATTCTAAATTAACCGGATCTGTACATGTATTTCTGCCACTGATATTCCCTAACCACATATTTTGTCATCTACAAGTTTACCTCTTCTCAGCGTCATTAATGAATATCCATATTAATCGTTTCAATACTGAACTGAGGTAATCCCCCATTGGACTAATCTTCTTAAATCTCATGTAAAATTGCTGAAAGCCCATTTTTTCCTAAACATCATTTGTTATCCACTGCATTGTGTCGTGCAGAATCTACCTCCCATCAATGAATTTCTGTGCAGTACTGCCTTAACACTATTAAAAATCCAAATAAGATATGCCTACTATATTCTCTTATCCAATTAGTGTCATATCGTAAAAGAATGTCAGGTGAGTCTAGCACACAGCTTGTGCTTCACAACACCTAACAGCTGCTCTGCAATGCTTTTTCTCTTAAGTTTTCCATAAATTGTTTCCTTTACCAAGTTTTCAAGTATCTTAGGTCAGCAGGCATCACTCATGTTTTCAGTCTTTTCCTTTAAGATCTGGAGCATTACCATTTCCCTCCAGACCTTAGCACATCTAGGGCAATAGAAATCACTGAATTAAGAAGATTGGAAGCTACCACTGAACATACACCTCTAGGAAAGGGGTAATTAAGTACAGATGCAGTTATGAGACAGAAAACAGTAGGGTTGTCATTGATAAACCATCTCTATCATAACAGATTATTCTCTGAAGCAGCTGCCGTAGACTGATGTTGCCAGGTCATAACACTGTTTTATGTCAGTCTAGACATATCACCTCTTCTCTTGAGATTGTTTTGTTTTAAACACTCCTACTGACTCGGGGTAATGGAAAAAATGAAGACCAAACCACACTAAGAAATTAGGAGAAAAGATATTCCAATTCCCAAATTACTAAATCCTGCTACTATTGATGAAATTTTCTACATTCACGTACATCCTAGAAACCCAAGTTCTAACTGTGACAAACCCCTATCTCTACCTACATATTTCTGAGAACTACTGCAATATTGTGGAAGGAGATCACACTCTTTTGGTGTAATTGCAGATCACCAAGTTAAATCTCCTGACTCAACCTCTTACCTTCCCATTACCAAAGCTGGCAGAAATCTGAATAATCCATGAGATAGAATCACAGATTCAAACTCATTGTTCATATTTGTGAACAAAGTAAATGTCTTTTCACAAAATGTAACAATTGTTCCAAGATTTATATTCAGTAGGCCATCTTCCAGACCAAAATTTTTTTTATTATAGAGCTGTAAAGCTTGCAAACGTAAGTTTTTAATTAAAAGGCTGACAGATTTAACAACAGCACTAGCAGACATTTTTATAGTATTTTAGTTTGGCAGATGGAAAATGTACTGATTTAATAGATTTATTCCTCTAACAGGTATTTTTTTAAATGCGCTCTATCTATTAACTTTTACAACTTTTTAAAAACAGTGTTCTTTCCTGAATGTAACTCACGTAAAAGGACTGTTAGTCAGAATAGTCACTGCACACCTGCAAATAGATTAGAATCTGAAGTTTGAGTATTTTTATTAGTTAAAAAATCCTTTATGTTTAATTTTAAAAAAAATCTCCTAGAACACTTTTCTCCCCCAAATACAGCATGCATAGCATAGCTATAGCATTTGATTGCATAGACTACAGAACCGGTGTAATGAACATGAATGCAAATACCACCTTTTTCTCAGCACATGGCTGGCATATGCTTGACCTCAAATACTTTACAACTTCTCTTTGCAAGTGAAAAAAAGAGGAACGATGGGTTTACTTTTTAAATATAACCACTGCTGGTAACCTAGCATTTTTCCCACCTAGAAGGATAATTATGTAGGTTCTTTCCCAAAATCGTTAAGATCCTGCTACAGACTAAAACAGCACACACAAATGGTATACATTGGTGACTGCATCAAGTCTGGAAGCGCTTCCACTTCTGGAAGTAAATTTTCCTTGATGTGGGTTTTCTGCTATGAAGCAGAACTGTCTGTACCTCAAATCTAGTCCTATAACAGAGAGTCATCTGGTACCCTCACCTTGAGGTGAAGCATCGAGAGGCTTGGGTGGGTGATAGCTCCCAACTCCTGGGTGAGAAGATTTGCTCTCAGGGGAAAGCGGAGAGGCAGCTGCAGAGACATGTGAACAAACTCTGGGAACCACCCCCGTCTTGACCATGACAATGCTACAAGGATGGCTACTAACTTCTCATTTCATATTGCAGTACATGAGGCCAAGGAATGACTAGGGCATCTCTCACCAAGATATGATCCTGCCTTCCCCGGAGAAGAAGTGTATGGCTCTTTGCATTGGATGGTGTTATAAAGTGATCTTTTTGAAGACACGTCTCTCAGAATACATTGTTCTTCAGCTTCCACTCATAGCTGATGCTGAAATGCCTGCTGGTGTCTACTACTCTGTTCTGAAGTCCTGTAAATAAACTGCTGAGATCTGTATGTGCTGTAATAGGCACTAGTTCTGCAATTTTATGGATTCGGCTTATAAGCATTGGGATCTTGCTCCTTCTTGACAATTGCTGCTCTGTTGTTCAGCATTATTCTGATCAGGTTTCCCTTCATATGGGGTAGGAAGTGCAGGCAAACACTTGGATAGACTGTGCTTATTAGGGGTATAGATGGTTCTCAGGCTTGAAGACACCGGAAGTGTAGTCTTGCTAAGGGTGTCACAAACCCACCAGCTGCCATATGACTCAGAAGTTGCAGGCTAGGCCTTGCTGTGGCTTGCGGGCTCTGATATTTTTTGAGACCAGGCTGGACACAGCAGCAAATCTGTTCTGCGGCAAGTATGCTCTGGTGATAAACAAGTCCAGAGTGGTCCCGATGAAGTCTATTCGTTGTGTGGCTGCAAGAGTAGAGACTTTTCCAAATTGAAGCAGATGCCCAACAAGAGGAACAGAGATAGGGTCATGCTGGTTGCTCTCAGTACCTTGAGAAATGAGCAAGCTCTCAGAAGCCAATCATCTAGGTAGGAAAGATGATTATTCTCATCTGGTGAAGACAGAATGCAGCAGCAGAGAGGACTTTGAAGAAGAGTGAAAAGGCTGAAGGTAGTGGTCTCTGCTCACCACAACACAAGGGAAGCAACTGTGAAAAGGATGCATAGTGACATGGAAATAAAAGTCCTGAAGGTTAAGGGAGACAAACCCATCTCCTGGATCCAGAGAGGGAATTATTGCTGCTAGAATTACCATTCTGAACTGTTGAGAGTGGACAAAAATATGCAATGTCCTGAGGTTGAGAATTGGTCTTCACATCTCCATTTTTCTTTCGGCCCAGGAAGTATTGGGAACGCAATTCTTTCCCAAAAAAATCCAGTGGAACAGGTTCAGTTGCCCACAGTGTTAGGAGGCATTGTATCTCTTGCCTCAAAAGACCCTCAAGAGAAAGGTCCTGAAGAGAAAGAGGGAGGAGGGTGGCGGGTGGAAAGGAACTGACCTGGGTAGTATCCTGTAGACATCAAATCCAAGATTCACCTGTCTGAGGTGATAAGCTTCCATGACAGTAGGAAATGGAAACACGATATTGTGTGGAGGGGAGAATATGTCTAAGACACAGAGTGGGAAAGAGTTCATGACTCTGGATCAATGGGTTAACATGGCTGCTTCAAGGATGTTACCAATTGAGAGGTTGCTGTAGAGGATTGGTCCTTTAATGGAACCTGGGCTTCTTCCTGAGAGGCTCGGCCATTCTCATGAAGTGGAATGGACAAGATTGTTGAGCTGTCTGTGATCTACTATACTTTATCTTTGCTGCAGGTGTATAGATGCCCAGAGATTATATGTTGCCTGGTAGTTTTTAAGATAATGGAGGGACCTGTTATGGCATGTCTGAACAACCTGGGTCCCTTAAAGGGAAAGTCCTTGATGGTGTTTTGTATCTTGCGGGGAAAACCAGAGGATTGCAGCCAAGAAGCTCAGAGAAGGACTACTGCTGTGCCCATGGAATATGCAGCTGTGTGAACAGCACTGAAAAAGGCATGACAGATAGCTTCTGTTGTGAGGAGTTCAAATTGCTTTCTTTGATCCGTGGCAGGTGTTCAATAACGGATGAAAAACTTGGAATAATTAGTAGAATTGTATTTTGCTATCAGGGCTTGGTAATTGACTCTTCTGAACTACGGTGAGGCTGAGGAATGTCTTTTGGTACCCCTTAGCAATGGTAATTCAGGCTCTTCCAGCATTTGAAGGTCCTCATGGAACTGAAGACTGGCTAGTAGTAGGGATTTTACATAGGGAACCTCAGGAGTAAATATGCAAGGGTACTGGAGACAATATCGAAGTGTGATCAGTATGTCCTTCGCATTAGCAACTGAAGGCGGTACTGACAACAATTTCATCTTGGCTCTGTAGTCCTGGTATTTTGAACGCACAGATTCTGGTGCAGTCCTAGTTGGTTTACTAGACAGCTTCTCTGTACGCAGCATCGTTTTCTGGCCTGGTACCATGATCTCAGTACTGGTGGGTATGAGAGCCTCCGTACTTGTAATGGAGTGCGAGGTCTATTGAGACCCAGACCAAGGGGTGACTTTCCCTTTCTCTTCTCCCATTCTCAAGATGGAGGTTTCTTCTTCTTTGAGGGTGTAGATGATTCTAAAGGGCCTTCAGGGTCTTGGCTTCTCATCACAGTAGAGACAGTCACCAGGGCTCTCTGTGGATCTGAGGTACAGGGGGTGATTCAGAGCCTACAGTCTCAGGGAGTGCTCCATTAGCAAGAGTTTAGACCATCTTCCCTCAATTTCTTAGATCTGCTTTTAAAACCTGAGCGGATCTTACATTTGGAAGAGATGTGAGATTTTCCCAGGCAGCAGAGGCAGCTTGAATTTCCATCACTGCGAGAGAAAGACTATTGGCAAGTGTGGCAGGCTTTGAAGCCCGAGGTCTTGGGTATAATCCAGGCTTAAGGCTGCAGATTTAGGCTTGACAAAAAACAAAGGCCCAAATCATGCAAAAGAAGAAGGGAAGGGGAAACCCCGCTTCCCAAAAATGCACAAAGTGTGGTTGTCATAAACAGATAGTTAAGGGTTAATGTCTCTTTTACCTGTAAAGGGTTAAGAAGCTCAGTAAACCTGGCTGATACCTGACCAGAGGACCAATAGGGGGACAAGATACTTTCAAATCTTGGTGGAGGGAAGTCTTTGTTTGTGCTCTTTGTTTTTGGGTGTTGTTCGCTCTTGGGACTAAGAGGGACCAGACGTCAATCCAGGCTCTCATGTTTAGAGATCGTAAGTAACAGCCAGGCAAGGCAAATTAGTTTTATTTTTGTTTTCTCAACTTGTAAATGTCCTTTTTTGCTGAGAGGATTTTACCTCTGTTTGCTGTAACTTTGAATGTAAGGCTAGAGGGGGTTCCTCTGGGCTATACGCATTTGATTACCCTGTAAAGTATTTTCCATCCTGATTTTACAGAGATGATTTTTACCTTTCTTCTTTAATTAAAAGCTTTCTTTTTAAGAACCTGATTGATTTTTCCTTGTTTTAAGATCCAAGGGGATTGGATCTGGACTCGCCAGGGATTTGGTGGGGAAAAAGGGGATGCTTAATTCTCCTTGTTTTAAGATCCAAGGGTTTGGATCTGTGTTCACCAGGGAATTGGTGGGGGAAAGAAGGGGGATGGTTAATTTCTCCTTGTTTTAAGATCCAAGGGGATTGGATCTGGATTCGCCAGGGATGGTGGGGAAAGTAGGGGGGGATGCTTAATTTCTCCTTGTTTTAAGATCCAAGGGGTTTGGATCTGTGTTCACCAGGGAATTGGTAAAGTCCCTCAAGGCCACCCAGGGAGGGGAGAGTTTTGAGGGGACAGCAAATGCTCCAGACACTGACTTCTGGATGGTTGCAGTGTACCAGGTCTAAGCTATTAATTAAGCTAAGAAGTGTCCATGCAGATCCCCACATTTGTACCCTAAAGTTCAGAGTGGGGAAGGAACCTTGACAGTGGTAAAACAAAAATAAAGAAAATATTGAAAAAAAAAAAAGAAAGATTAAGTGAGAGAGGCAGCAAGCTGAGTAGTTAGTTAATGGACACTGCAACGGTCCTTCTCAAGCTGCAGGTGGTTGACAAGGAACTGGAGTGCCAGCTGGCCTGCACCCTACCTACATACTTTTGTACCAGAGCACAATGGTATCTGAGGTGCAGACCTATGGACACTGCTGACAAATCTCCAAACAAGAGTGCACAGGCATGTGCACATCCTGACGTGGAGCATCCATGGGGACACTACTCAAAGTAGTAGTCTCCATTCTGGGATACATAAAGCCTTTCAGCTACATAAAATATAAGATCCTATCATAGTAAGTCAAATGGCATAAAAATACAAGTCAATTTTATTTCTATATACATAAAACAGAATCATGGACTATTTTCCCTCAAATAAATATATCTTGTTGGAGTTCAGTTGTTGCCTGTTCCATTTATAGATGGTCTTTTCACTGAGGGGGTCAGTGTTCAAAGAGAAACAGCTTTTCACTGCTTGCATAAAAAATATACATTTTCATCATTATTAGCAGAAACAGCCTTTGAAATTTTGAGGATCCCAACAGTTGTGGACAGAGACCTGGGTCATCGGATCCATTCCCCTTCCATGGCAGGATGTAGTCCATCCCCCAAACAAAGGATACCAGATGCTAAGCTGACAGATGGTAGTCTAGACAGATGCAGACATTTCATTAATGATTATAAACTCTATTAACTATCACTTAGGCAATCAATCAAATCTGTATCCAGAATTTTGTAGTTTGATTTAAGAGAAAGTAGTATTCATATGAGTATGAATAGCAAAAGTAGTGATGTGAGAAGAAAATACTTCTGAGGATTATCCATCACTGATGTAGTGTCATTGCCTCAATTTTGTAATTATGTAACAGTGCCAGATAGAGGGTTGTTGTTTTCTTGTGTTTGTTTGTTTTTTGCTGACCTTCCATTTTCTGATTACAGAAGAGAAAAAATGGAGATGAACCTGTTTCACATCCATCATTTACCACAAGTGGCCATAATTTTTAGAGTAATTAATACTATTTCTTTTATACACAGGTTTATGACACTGATACCATCTCTTTGGTCCGCAAGATGAGTTGTATTAGTTCATCAACATAAAATAAATCATTAACTATTGTACTGGATAGTTTCATTCTTTAACTTAAAGAACGACCTAGGAATTCGTTACAGAGCAAGTTTTATTTCTTTGGAGTTTTATCTACTGTAGCAGCTTATTCATTCAGACACTTGATGGAGGAAATCTGTGACTGTTTTGAATATTTTATCAGTCTGCACTTGTTAATTACTTACAAAGGCAAGTTGGACTTTACTAAACAGCCTTGCACTTTCCAATAAATTAAACAGTCACAATACTTTAGCAACTTTTTGGTACTTTTCCTGTACTGCTAGAAATTTCCTCTTTACTGGTAAGGAAGCAATTAACCAGTGATACATCCTAAAAAAAGAAGTATCAGAATCCCTGAGGTGGTGAAAGCTTGCTGTGAATAGGAGGGGACTGAGGTGTATACTAGGGGAACAGTGGAGGCCTTGAGAGGGAGCTGAAGGAAGGAGGAGCTGAGGGGTAGTGGGAGGAGCTGGGAGAGGTCCAGGGGATAGCTCCCTGCAGAGTCCATCCCATCCCTGCCTCCTCCAGCTTGTGTTCAGCAGAGTGTGCTCCACTATCTAGGCAGCCCCACTGCCTGGCTCTCAGTACTGCTTGGCTCTGGTCAATGCCCCAGGCTCCAGTGAGCTGCAGTCCTCAAGCTCCCCTGATCGGTTCCAGCTGTAGCATCCCCAGCTCCCTCTGCACTGACCCCTGCTGAGTGCCCCCTGACCAGGGCCTGGCACCAGTACCTGCTGACTCAGAGAACACTTTGCTGCTGTGGGGGGAAAGGGTCCAACTGATATGGGATTGGCCCCAATTGGACACAGGGGTCACACTCACTTTCTGCATCTGTCCCACCTCGCCACACACACGGAGGCTGGAAGTGGCTAGAATTAGCAGAAGTGCTGGAACACTCTTCCAGCTCCCAAAAAGAATGTCAGAAAGGCATTCTGAAAGACACGAGCACTGCGATTAGCCATTCTGCAGGTCAGTTTCCTCACTGACGAAACTGGAATAATATCCACCTTTGTGAACTAATTTTTATATCCTCACATGAAAAGATCTATAAAAATACAAAACTTGTTTATCTCCTAATTTAAAAACTAGGAATCCACCAAAAGACTTGGCAAGTTTCTCCTCTAAAAAAATTATTTACCCTCATCATGATCTGCTCTTCAGCTCTGGTGCAACTGAGCCTGATTCTTCTCTATTCTAACTGGGATATTTAATTCATAATGACTACTTTGGTTTTCTTGGTGAATATAATTTGATCCTATTTCTTCTTTTCTAAAGAAGGTATCAGATATTTTTGGACCCACTGCTAGGGACTATTTGGTAACCAGAAATGACAGCTCTGGAATACCTAGAACCAGATGAAAAACAAAGTCCTGTCTTGGGACTGATTGCCTGAATATTGCTTTGGTTCCTGTGGTACTCATTCTTGTATTAAATCTTTTAAGGGCCCACTAAACTGCCTGATTAACAGAAATGTCTTGTATTGCAATCTGAAGCAAGCAAGTCATCTTGAGACTTCCAGAAGCAAGTGGTTCCAGATGCAAGTGGTCTCCACACACAAAAAAAATTGTCTTTTGACAGTTTGTAATAATTTTACCACAGAAAGAGGGAGCTAGGTTCTAATGACGGAGTTCAAACACCCTGACATCTGCTGGGGGAGCAATACAGCAGTGCACAGACAATCCAGGAAGTTTTTGGAGAGTATTGGGGACAACTTCCTGGTACAAGTGCTGGAGGAACCAACTAGGGGCTGTACTCCTCTTGATCTGCTGTTTACAAACAGGGAAGAATTGGTAGGGGAAGTAGAAGAGGGTGACAACCTAGGCACCAGTGACCATGAGATGATTGAGTTCAGGATACTCACAAAAGGAAGAAAGGAGAGTAGCAAAATATGGACCCTGGACTTCAGAAAAGCAGACTTTGACTCCCTTAGGGAACTGATGGGCAGGATCCCCTGGGAGGCTAATATGAGGGGGAAAGGAGTCCAGGAGAGCTGGCTGTATTAAAAGCAGCCTTATTGATGGCCCAGGAACAAACCATCCCAAAGTGCAGAAAGAATAGCAAATATGGCAGGCGACCAGCTTGGCTTAACAGTGAAATCTTCGGTGAGCTTAAAACCCAAAAAGAAGTGGAAGTGGAAGTTACAAGAAGTGGAAATTTGGATAGATGACTAGGGAGGCATATAAAAATATTGCTAGAGCATGCAGGGGTGTAATCAGGAAGGCCAAGGCACAACTGGAGTTGCAGCTAGCAAGGGATGTGAAGGGTAACAAGAAGAGTTTCTACAGCTATGATACAAGAAGGTGAACAGGGAAAGTGCGGGACCCTTACTTAATGGGGGAGGCAATCTAGTGACACATGATGTAGAAAAAGCTGAAGTACTCAATGCTTTTTTTGCCTCAGTCTTCACAGACAAGGTCAGCTCCCAAACTACTGCACTGGGCAACACAGTATGGGGAGAAGGTGAGCAGCCCACAGTGGTGAAAGAACAGGTTAAGGACTACTTAGAAAAGTTGGACGTGCACAAGTCCATGTATATAGATCTAATTCATCCAAGAGTGCGGAGGGAGTTGGCTGATGTGATTGCAGAGCCATTGGCCATTATCTTTGAAAATTCGTAGCAATCGGGGGAAGTCCCAGACAATTGGAAAAAGGCAAATATAGTGCCCATATTTAAAAAAGGGAAGAAAGAGAACCTGGGGAACTACAGACCGGTCAGCCTCACTTCAGTCCCCGGCAAAATCATAGAGCAGGTCCTCAAGAATCCATTTTGAAGCACTTGGAGAAGAGGAAGGTGATCAGGAACAGTCAACATGGATTCACGAAGGGAAAGTCATTCCTGACCAACCTAATTGCCTTCTATGATGAGATAACTGGCTCTGTGGATATGGAGAAAGTGGTGGATATGATATATCTTGACTTTAGCAAAGCTTTTGATACGGTGTCCCACAGTATTCTTGCCGACAAGTTAAAGAAGTATGGATTGGATGAATGACCTCTAAGGAGGACAGAAAGCTGGCTAGCTCATCGGACTCAACAGGTAGTGATGAATGGCTCAAGTCTAGCTGGAAGCTGGTATCAAAGAGAGTGCCTAGGAGTCAGTCCTGGGCCAGTTTTGTTCAACATCTTATATTATCTGGATGATGGGCTGAATTGCACCATTCAGCAAGTTCGCAGATGACACTAAGGTCAGGTCTAAACGAGCGCGCAAATCGATTTTAGATACGCAATTTCAGCTACGAGAATAGCCGTAGGCGTGAATGATTACTAAAATCGATCACTTCTCACCTGGTTTCACCAGCGCGGGATCGATGTGGCGCGGCTCGCCATGTCGATTCCGGAACTCCGTTGGTTTTGGTGGAGTTCCGGAATCGATGTAAGCGCGCTCAGGGATCGATATATCGCGTCTAGATGAGACGCGATATATCGATCCCCGAGCAATCGATTGCAACGCGCCGATATGGCGCGTCGTATAGACGTGGCCTAAGCTAGGGGGAGAGGTAGATAGGCTGCAGGGTAGAGATAGGGTCCAGAGTGACCTAGACAAATTGGAGGATTGGGCCAAAAGAAATCTGATGAGGTTCAACATGGACAAGTGCAGAGTCCTGCGCTTAGGAAGAAAGAATCCCACGCACCACTAAAGGCTAGGGACTGACTAGATAAGCAGCAGTTCTGCAGAAAAGGATCTGGGGATTACAGTGGACGAGAAGCTGGATCAGAGTCAGCAGTGTGTCCTCATTGCCAAGAAGGCTAATAGCATATTGGACTGTATTAGTAGGCACATTGCCAGCAGATCTAGGGAAGTGATTATTCCCCTCTATTCAGCAGTGGTGAGGTCACATCTGGAGTACTGCATCCAGTTTTCGTCCCCCCACTATAGAAGGAACATGGATAAATTGGAGAGAGTCCAGTGAAAGGCAACGAAAATGATCAGGGGGCTGGGGAACATGACTTACAAGGAGAGGCTGAAAGAACTGGGATTGTTTAGTCTGCAGAAGAGAATAGTGAGGGGGGATTTGATAGCAGCCTTCAACTACCGGAAGGGGGTTCCAAAGAGGATGGATTTTGGCTGTTCTCAGTGGTGGCAAATGACAGAACAAGAAGAAATGGTCTCAAGTTGCAATGAGGGAGTTTTAGGTTGGATATCAGGAGGATGGTGAAGCACTGGAATGGGTTACCTAGGGAAGTGGTGGAATCTCCATCCTTAAAGGTTTTTAAGGCCTGGCTTGACAAAGCCCTGGCTAGGATGATTTAGCTGGTGTTGGTCTTGCTTTGAGCAGGGGGTTGGACTAGATGACCTCTTGAGGTCTCTTCCAACCATAATATCCTATGATTCCAAAAGCAGTTCACGACAATGTAAACAGAACGAGGATCTCTCAGATCACTGATCCCAGAACATTTAGCACTTTATAGATCATAATTACACTAGGAGCCAATGGGTAGGCAGTATAAAGGATGAAGCAATGCTGCAGTAAGTTCCTAACCATTCACCCCACTCAAGACACTAGCTGCTTCATTCTGTGCTAGCTAAAGTTTTGTGGTGCTTTTCAAGGGTCTATTCACATACAACTGGATTAATGCAGTGTACTCTAAGGTTAAAACAGTGTAAATCAAGGTGGCAAACTCTGCAGGAGGGGTATCACTGCAGCCTCTGGAACAGACATAGATGGAAAAAAAAAGAAAAAAAAATCTGTCACAGCTGTACCTGGGTATCCAGGAAAACTAATGAATCCAATATAAGCCAAAAGCTATGAATCATACTGGAAAGGACAAATGCACCACTAAAAAGGCACACTAAATTCAGCCAACCCTCTACATATTTGTCCTTTCAGATTCATTTCCATCCTTCTCATCTGATTGAAGCTAAAGACAGTTTGTTCTCAGATACATATCTACAGTAGCTCTGTCAGGTACAAAAAAACCCACAAAGTGGAGTCTGTCCTTTTAACAAGATGATTTCTATCTAGTTATCTGTACGTTGGTGGAACTGCAGGCGAAAACATACCTCACAACAGTAAGCCCAACATTGACAGGGCGTGTAAGGCAGGAGAGGCTAAGCCCAGTGGTGCTCAGATACAAAAAGGTACTTAGCAGCTTTTGGAATTGCAGAGGTAACAACAAATCTGATGCTGTAACATCCCCTCCACTCCCAGAATACTCCAAAGGCAACTCAGCAAAAACCTGATGACCAGTGTTTTTAAATATTACTGAAAGAGCTAACAGAATCACTCACATAGTGCCCGCTGGATGTAGAATGTCAGACAAGGACAACAATATCATGTCTGTACTAAGTACATAACTGAACCTAGCACTTGAAGACTGCTGTTCAGTCAAAGAATAAGAACCTGAATTTCTCAATTATGATGTTCTTTACCTTCCCTTAAAGTGGAAGATTTGAAACTGAGCTGTTACTGGTGAGGCCATTAGCCTCATTGCTGCCTGCTGAAGAGCAGGAGGCAAAGGACATATTAACATTTCTGTCAGTAATAATCAACCCACCAACATCACCTAGCAAAAGGTTCAGCTCACAGAAGACGCAACAGAAATAAACTATTTCCTGAATATCCCAGGATACTGTATGAAAGCAAAAAATTGCATTTCTAAATAGAGCTAGACTATTTTATTCTCTTAAATCTGGTGTGTGGGGGGTGAAGAGGGGATGACGTTTAGAGCAAGTTTCCCAAGTAAGTCTGTAAAACATTCTTCTTCAGTGTTTTCAGTATTAGCAGGTTATAAATAAATACTTAATTTCTCTTAAAATAAAAAATACTTTTAACAGTCTTTCAGTAAATACATGAAGTGTGGACTAGAGAGCTCCTGAGATTGGTAATAGCAGATATAGAAACTTTCACAATAAGGTCACCAGTTCCAATCATTATGAGCATTGGAGAGCATTAAATCAACCCCAGGCGCCCTAACTCCTGAGATGTCCACACTGACAAGGCCCATAGAGCACCTTGACTCTGTAGCTGGAGTGCTCCTGGAAATCCACCTCCATGAGAAGCATAAAGCTTGCTGTGCCCCAGCTGAAATGCCCAGGTGTCAGTGTGGACAATGTGTTGCATTACTGCGCTGTGACTGGCCTCCAGAAATGTCCCATCAGCCTCTGAAGTCAAGTGGCCACCCTGGTCATTGTTTTAAACTCTGAGGCAGGCATGTTGATATCCCCTTTCAAAGCTCTGTTTCTGACAGCCAGCATGATTATCTGCTCCGGGACACAAAGCAGTTACTGTGGAATGCTGCTGTTGCCAAAGCAGGCATTTGTGAGTGCATGCGTGCGTGTGTGTGGTGGTGGTGATGGTGGTGGTGGGGTTGCTGCTGTCTGAACTTATATGCTGACATCTCTGCCCCCAAAACACACTGGTCTCTCCCCACACTGTCTCTCCCCTCACAACATACACTCTGTCACACTCCCCTCCCCCCCCATTTGAAAAGCACGCTGCAACCACTTGCACACTGGGATAGCTACCAAAATGCACTGCTGTCTGTGGCATTGCAAGAGCTGCTAATGTGGCCACCCCACTGTGCTTGCAGCTGACAATGTAAACACATGGCAGCACTTTCCCTGCTGCTGTCTCCGAGGGCTGGTTTAACTCCCAGTGCTCTACATTTGCAAGTGTAGCCAAGCCCTTACTATCTGATAGCATTTTGTAGTCGCATTCCAGTCCCCCAATGAGCAGATACCCACAAAAACACACTGCCATAGTTAGAACTTGTTTTTTTGTCTCAGATTGAAAACTTATCTCTAGAGATTGTAGCCCTTGAAAGTCAGGATTGAGCCACACTACTAAAGCAATATAGGGGCACACGCACAACTGTATCTCCAGGTCTCTGTCTGTCTGCATGTCTGTGAGACAGAGATTCATGTCGCCAGGACTATCAGGTCAGAATGTTTGTTGAGCACTAAATTCGCATAAAAATTATAATTAAAGTACATTTTCATGAAGTAGTGTTTGAATTCAGTCATAAGTCAGAACTTATACTCTTTATAAATTGCACTGAGATGAAGGGAGAGCTAACACATGCAGAAGGCAGTCCTACACAAATATGTATTTGAAAACCATCTTTTAGGGAATATAAAATGCAAGTACATGAAAAACTGTTTGCACTCATTCAGAAGTCAAATAGAGTACATCCTAAATATTTTATTAAACCGTGGCATTTGATACAGGTAGAGCTAACACAAGCAGAGCTACTACAAAAATATACTCCTTATAAAATTGGAAATACATCATATATTTGCATTTTATATTGTTTGAATTTATTCAGAGATCACATTTGTTATAGTATATCCTAAATTAAATTTTAAAATATTCCCAGACATTCTCAATGCTCATTTTCGGACCAATAATATTCTATACTGGCACTTGATGCAGGTAGGAGTAACCAGGGAATAAAAAAAAAAACCCCAAAATGTCCCACATTCCAGCCATCATTTCATATTTTCTTTAAAATGACAAACAATGTATTTGACATGTTGTATATGAACAAGTTACGCTCAAGATATAATGAAAGCCTATCACTTCAGATTTCTAAGAATACAATTAAAACTGGTTTTGAGAGATTCACAAGAACACAGATTTCCTAAACAGTTCAATAATTTGAGCCATGCATTATGCTGAGGCTTCAAATCACTTATCAGCAATGCTCAGACATCTCAAATTCAGTCCTTTCCATTCTTTTGCAAACTGCCCATCCTGTTTTGCAGCAGAATGAAATTCCACAAACATAGATCCTAGAGACTACAGAAAAGGTTATGCCCTTAAATTCAGTTCAGTTCCTTCTCCACATCTTTCACCATTTTTTTCTATAAACCCTTCTCCTTAGAAACTGCTGAAGGGAAAGAAGTTGTCTCCATGCTACAGTAAGGAACAAACAACAGTTTTCAAAGTCCTCCAGAGGAAAAGTTTACACTTGATATTAAGTAGAGAAGGAGGGAGGAAAAAGGAAAGGCTTTGCCCAGTTTTGGATCTTCAGAATAAAGTTATCAAAAGTATCACACTCCATATGACATATGGTTGGCAAATCTGTCAGTCAGCAGGATTGGCTTGGAACACAGCTTTTGTGTGACACTTACATATCTTAATGAGGCAGCCTCCCAGAAAGCCCCTCATATGCAAGCTGAGCAACAGCTATATCCAAAGCAAGATGGTCTGCTTCTTTAAGCATCTGGCATTGGTGGCTGTTTCTCTTTGTTTCCCATGGCAACATGTACAGCCACAATTAAGTCAGGCTCATCAGAACCAAGTCTTCTCAGAGAGTGAGTCAGGCTTTTCACATCACTTCTCTATTTAAGATGACAGAGCTCAGGGTCAAAGGAAAAAACAAACTTCTCTTCTCCAGCTTAGACTCAAGGAAGACTGAATCCATTCTTGCTCAGGATCACACTGGAACAGACCTTCATGGTAGGGAGCTCAGCCAATAGATTTGCTCAGACATTTCCTAAGCATCTTAGGTTTAACAGATTCAAAACTTTAAATTTAAAAATTTTAACTTGTGAAGTTAAGAATGAGCCACCTTCCGGGGTGCCCAAATTCACATGACTATATAAATGGTCCACAGTTCTCTTCACTCACCCCAGGACATACTACTGAAGTTGCCTCCTACTACACTGTTCTAGCGAAGTAACCATTACTCAGTCCTTCCCATCTCTCATGAAAGTAACAGAAGTATTCTGCTGAGAAGGGATCAGGATGTCATTTTGCAGTTCATGGCCCCTCACAAAACTGAAAAATCATATTCCTAATAAACAAATAGATGCCATAAGACTGGCTTCCAGTGCCTTTGGTCAAAGGAAAAAGCATTAAAATCCTGATAGACAACACAGCTATGCATTGGCATTAGCTCTTCTCATAGCTGGCATGGAGAATTTTCTGGAAGATTATAGTTGAACAAGTCAAGATGAACAAAAATAGTTTATAGAAACTCTTCCCTGGAGGTTTCTGGCAACTTGTCTGTGAACTCAAACACGGCTGTCCAATTGACAAAGTCATATTCAGAGAGCAACGCCTGCTGCTTCACAGTGCGCATTTGCAGGGAAATGGGAGTATAAAGCTTCCTCCCCATTAAGTTCATCGTCTTGGCCTGTCCTTAGAAGTGGACTTATGCCTCCCCTGCTATGCCCTGTCATTTGCTGCAGTTACCACCAGAGATATAGGAGGGAGTAGAAACCCCCAAACTCTGCATAGGAACGAAGTACAGTTTTTTCAAATACCTTGTCATGGGAGACAATGAAGTTGGGGTATTCCTGAGGGCATCTGCAGGCTCCAAAAGAGCCTCTTTTATCAGGATGGCTAGTCTCCCCAGAGGTGATGATTGGAGACCATCCAGCAGTTTGTGTGTATTCTCCTGCAGGAATTCTACCGGGTTACCCAAGACAGCGGCCATATGCCTCAGGAGGTCTTGATACATCTCAAAGTTCTTGGGCACCAAAAGAGAGGAAGATTTCAGCACAGTAGACTTGTCCAGGAAGGACAAGGAGGTGGTTTGCTGTGCCAATGACGGATCCTGTTCTTGTACCACAGGATCTGGCTGGAAGAGCCGTGGAGGTCCAGGAAGAATAGGCTAAGTGGTCACTTGCAGCTGAGGTGGTTTAAGAGAGGGAGCCACCATCAGGACTGGTGATCTTGCTCTGGAGTGGGTTTAGGAATGGGACTTCAGAGACTGAGGAGCTTTGCAAGGAGGCTACTGATCATACAGATAAGGCACCAGGCTAAGAGCCCCAGTTCCAGCCGTGGGACAGATGCCAATCTCGGTACCGATGGTGATCGGAGGGTGTTCTCTGGCACCTATACGACGAGGATGAATACAACCCCAGCCTTGATCTTGAGAAGTCTCAGAATTTCTGTGATGACAGTGGGTGAGTCAGACCTGACAGGGCAAATTCAGGCTCACCTGAAACCCAATATGGGGGCAGCATCAGAGCCAAAAAGGTATGGGGGATCAGCACTGAATGAAACACACTCCCATACAGTACTGGGAGAGGCGTCAATACCGAGGCTATGGTTGGTACCAAATTTGACAATGTGATCTGCCACTAAGACAATGACATTGCGGGAAGATGATGCAGGTGAAGCCATGGCCCCAGCAAAGTCTTGAACCAGTGGAGAGTCTGGGACTAAGAGGCAAAGCAGGTCTGTCGTCACCTGATATACTGCTGGTATGGAGACTGGTGCTGATGTAATCTGTACTGGACTCAGCAGACGTTCCAAGGCTGGAACTAGATTCGACAGTATGGGCTGTCACTGCTCTTGGATCAGTACCAGGGAGCAGTTAGATGGAACCACTCCATCTCATGTGCTGGAGGGAGAACAATGCCAGTTAGCACTCCTCTTAGAAAATGAGGGAGTGTCCCAGTGTCCTGGAATGATCCTAATTTGTTTTATGGGACCTATTCCTCGCCGTACCAGGGGAGGGAGAATGACCCTTCTTCTGCTTGAGGGAAATGATGGAGCCCAAGTGCAGAGCAGCATCACTTGCTGGATCTGAAGGTGATAGCAAGTTACATGAGGCCTTGGTAACAGCCGGTGCAGTTTTAGTTGCAAGTCATTCACCATCTGAGTCCTGTTTGTGAACAACTTGCAGATGGAGCATGACTCTGACATATCCTTCACTGAGATACAAGCAACAGCTTGCGTAGGGACTGTTTTTGGGGATGGCCCCTAAACATGATGGACAATGCTTGAACCCTAGTGAGAGCATGATATAGGGCAACCAGCTATTCTAACTAATACTATACTAACACTAAACTTAGCTTAAGGTACTACTAACTACTACACACAAGAAAAAGGTATGGCTGCAGGTTGTGATTGCTGCCCCTATGGGTGCTCTTAGATACAGTTCTCTGGCTCTGGTGTATCAGAAGCGCACATACCTAAGTAGCATACATGGCTGGATCTACTGAAGAAGAATCCTATTTCCCCATAGTTAATATTCACTCAAGAGCCATTGGTGTCTGCTGCTCTTCCATACAAGAGGCATTTCACTTATCCTTTCATGAAGTATTTCTTTAAAGTGATGTTCCCTCCATACTTGCCAGTTAAATTACCTAGCTCGTGGCCAGAACTTGGTACTAGCAAGGATCATGGACATACCCTCCTCACCCCAAGCTCTTACCCAAGGTGGATTCTAAATTTAATCTGAGTCAGAGCATTATCCATCTAAATTGCTTCCTGAAACCTCATTGTATTGCCTGGTAAAGCCAGATTATGTAGAAAGGGTGTTTAAAAAGCTGTTACTATTGTGACAGAACCAAACCCTTTCAGAAATTCTGGTTCAAAACAATGAAAAGGTGGGGGCGGGTGGAGGGAGTGATCTGTACAGATATTATCTTAATAGAGTTAACTTTAAATCCAGACTTGCTATGAGCAAGCAAGCAGGCGTTCTAGTGCCAGAAGGACTTTACATTTATTTACTAGAGACACTAGAAGAAGAGACTCCACAATTTGCCTCAGTAGTGTTTCCATATTTGAGATACTTGCTATCTCTTTCCTTCTTCTACTCCTATTTTGCTCTCTCACTGAACTGATGCCACTTTCATTCTTTCCAGTTTCTTTTAGATCAGAAAAGAATTAAAAATCCAAATTGCAAGTAGAAGACAGAGTTGGATCCGCGCACATTTTCAGCGTCAGACCATCATATGACCCTTATTTTCACTTACAATGCGAGCCACACTAATGGCAATAACTTCATATCTACTTGAAGAGAAATATTTAACACACAGTAATCAAGGAATTGTCACAGTGATCCATTAGCACAGTACCTTCACTCTGACAGTGGCCAGTACTAGATGCTTCAGAGGAAGGTGCAAGAATTCCTGCAGCAATCAGTTCTGGAAGGCATCTTCCTAACTCCCATTAGTTAAAAATTGACTTATGCTCTGAATTCTTATATATTGCAATACACCCCCTTCTCCTTTGCAAGAACAGAACATACAGGAGGGACAGCATGATGTAAATTTTTGTTATCATGAAAAAATATCACCGTGGGTTTATTACTGTATGGCTGCCCAGAAAAAAAGTTATTTTTTTAATCAATATGCAGCAAGTTTGGATGAACCCACAGATCTTTCATAACCAGTATGGCATTTTCTAAGTATTAATTTAGAAGATAGGTAGGTTGACAGCTTATTATATTACATGAATTTCCAAGCAGATGGCACCTAGAAACTGGTGATGTTGGTAACTGAGGTCGGAGTACTAGTTTAGGCACACTAAATAATGTGAATTAGTCTTCAGCATACTCTTGAAAGAAAAGACTAAACATACTCATTTTAACTTAATATTTTCACACTACACATGAATCAGTTTAAAATGTAATATATACAAAATATTAATACTACATTAAAACAAATTTTAAATTTTTTTAAATCACATCAAGACGATAAATATCAGTCTCTGGCAGAATATCTTTATATTGGCTGTGAGGGCAGACAGAATGATGGTTTTGTCATTAAGCATCAAACGTTTTGCAGAGCATCAATAATTCTCTTTAATTTGCTTTGCCTCAGAGGCTGGTGTGAGATGCTGGGACCTACAGTGCACTTGAATAAGAGTGCATCAAATGAAAGGTATCTATGCCAGGTTGACCATTCTGAATGCTATTTAGAGAGGTCTGAGAGCAGCTATCTGGGCTCCCTGCAGAGATTTGATTTCAAAAGAAAAAAGGTAGTTTCCAGTGCAAACAATTCATCACCTCTACAACAATATTCCTGTACTAACAGTGCTAAAGAACCTGAAATCATGCAACACAAATATAGAAACAGAAATTGTTAATCCAATCAAAAATAGACAGTACTGGCCTATGACTTTTTATACTAGAAAGGTTATATAATATTAAAAATATACATAACCTAGTAATTCCTTGAATATAGTAATACACATTAAATATACTATTACATACTAATTACTATCTTATAATCATGTAAAAAGGTTGCCAAATTAAGCACTCATATGTTAGAAAATGCCAGAATTAAGGTTCTTCATGCAATGTATGTTTTGCCAGTGGAGTACATAACTATTTACTAGACAACAGAGGAATCCTGGGAATCAGGAATCCTGGCTCCACTCCTGATTCTGGAGCTGAGTGTGGTCTTATGACTTCAAACAGCATTAACAACAACATTATTTGCCACCGTCATTCAGAAAGGCAGGACTGCTTAGCGGATGAGATTTAGGTCTAGTACTCAAATTAAGGGAAAAAAGTAGTGGGGCCATGAACGTCAAGTGGCTGGCTTTAAATTTAAACAGTAGTGAGAAGTAAAGGGATCATAACACAGAAGTGAGACAAGTGAGGTAGCCCCTAAAAGCCGTAACCCATCTCCCCCCACATTCTCCCATAATTCAAGCACTGCTTAGGTCTGTCATGCTAGAGACCAGGGTTTTATTTCTAGCTTTGCCAGAGGTGATCTTGCACAATCTGTAAAATGAGAAGTGATTTGTCTGCCTCCTAAGGGAGGGACATGAGACCATGGCTCAATAAGACATGCTTGGAAGGAAGAGCACGCAAGTAATACCAGCCTTTGGAAGAGCTGACACAAACTCATGCACTCTTCCTGGCTCTCAACCCAGTCCAACCTCTCTTAGACCGAAAAGGGCAGTGCTGCTGCTGAGGCATCACCACCACCCAGACCTCCATCCGGACTCTGTAGACCTGTGTTTACCATGCAGCAGGCTCAGCAGAGGCTAGAAAAATGCTCAATGCAGTTATCATGTTCAGAAATTAAGTAACAAGCCTCTTAAACTCTACTGAATGTTTGCAAATGGCATTTTCAGAGGCTTATAACTCCACTCAAACTGGGTACATTTTTTCCGGGATAGGAAAAGGCACTTTTAACCCCAAGACTATATCCTCCGGTTAAATTTCAAACCTCTACTTCTAAATATGGAGGTGCAAAAGTTCAAAAAGAAGTTGAAAAAAATTATTAGCAGAACTACTGACTTTTCTCCAATGTCGTTCTTGAAAATGGCTCAAAAGTTTCAACTTTAGGCAAAGAGTAAACACAGAAAAGTTTCAGCCCTAACATTTAAAATGAAACTAAGTAGAGGCTTATATAAAGAGTTAATGTAACCTTAGCTACAGACAGCATGAGCTCCACCCTTCAGAGTTTTCCATATCTTGAAAACAAATGTAACATCCAAAATCCTATAAAGTCAATAACTAACCTAAAACAAAACAAAAAAACTCAAACAAAAAAGCCACAAAACAAAACACACACACAAAACCGTCAGCCAGATTGCTTACTAACTTTCCAAAGTTTAGTGAATTTACTTTGACCAGTAATCAGAATATTAATTCAAAAGGAAAAAACATATAGATTTACTTTTATAAATAAGTTGGTTTGACTAGTTCAAGAACTTTTTTTGAGATAATATTAATGTAAATGTTGAAAGTGACAGTGAGCCACTGTTACTCTGATACAAAGCAAGTACAATAAAGTAAACAAGTTTCTGATGAACAGGTTAATCAAATGACTGAACTTGCATTTAAACATTTAGCAGAATAGATATATAATGCAGCTACCAGATAGTAAGACAGTAGGAAAATTCCAGCAAAGATTATGTGTTTGACAATTTTTTTTTTTTAAATAATACACTTTCAGGGAGAATTACTAACTGAATTATTTACTTGTAAATTTTGTTTTCCAGAGACTAGTACTGATGATAAATCTCAATACTTTGTAGTCTGCTCTTGCTTATTACTGCCAGGCATGCGTCATAGCACAATATAGAATGATATTTAGTGTTTTTAGGGGAAGTGCCAGAAGACAGCAAGGGAGAGTGGTAGGAGGTGAGGGGAGAGGAAAGAGAAAGGGTGAAGGGAATGGCAAGAGAGGTTCATCAGTCAACAAGGCATGGGGATAAAACCTAAAATATATTATTGATGTTTTAAGTTCTACGATTCTAGAAAGGCTGTTCCAGATAGCAGAAGTTTAGCAGAAAAAATGTTCTTCTTCCATCAGCAGTGGTGTGATTATGTGAAGTAACAAATTAGCCAAGTAAGATAAAGACATACTCCATGAAGTACACTGGAGAATTACATTCCGCTGTGGCTCTGGAAATACTACAAGCAGCTGTAGCAAATTCTGCACAAGAATTAAAAAACACACACACACACACACACACACACACAGAGGAGGATGGCTGCTCAGAGAAATGAGAGATTTCAGTTATTGCAGGGGTCCCCAACCCACAGGAGCCATGGCGCCTGTAGGGGCATCTAAATGCACCCATGTCCTGGCTGGTGATCGAGCATGAATTTTGGCGGCATTTCGGCAGATGCTTGACCACCGCCATGCTCCTTCGTCTGGCGCCTGCCAGACAAAAAGGTGGGGGACCACTGAGTTATTGCATGCCTAATTTAATTTGTCCATCAAGAATGGTTATGCTCTGACGTTTACTGCGGTGCCTCAACAGATTCCCTCCACCCTGATGCACAAAGCCAACTGAATACTTCAAAGCTGCCTATTAAGGAAATAGAGTGTCATAGATCTTTTAAAGCTGAGGACATCCCAGAAAGATTCTGACACTCAGTGATGCAAAAATTCAATCCAGAAGTCATTTAAATGTTTTGTGATTATAATTGGCCTTGTGGATACCTTTGCAGAAAACAAAAATTGAGTCTATTTGCCCACTCCAGACAGTTTGAAGAACCATCTTATTTTATATCTAATACACTCAACTGATACAGTCTGCCCCAAACATATAGTGTTCATACTTGAGACTTCCTTCAAGAACACAAGACAGGTGCTTTTAACTGTTGGGACACTATCTGTGGGAAGAATTAGAATATTCAAAACAAAAAGAGCATAAATAATGGCTTCTGAGTGGAAGATATTGATGCTGGCTATTTAGTCATTACTAAATCTACAAGAACAGTAAAGAAACTTTACTGCCAAAAGAAAGTCACACACTTTACAGGGAAAAGCTCCAGTTTCATGGTCAAAACAGCAAAAAAGGCAATAGTAATTTAAAGTATCAGTGTCAACTCAGAGATATGCGCACACTTATTCATGTTAACAGGTAAAAGCTTTTTTATCTAGAGCTATACAACCTAGGGGTACGTCTACACTACGGGATTATTCCGATTTTACATAAACCGGTTTTATAAAACAGATTGTATAAAGTCGAGTGCACGCGGCCACACTAAGCACATTAATTCAGCGGTGTGCGTCCATGGTCCGAGGCTAGCATCGATTTCCGGGAGCGTTCCTGGGGTAGCTTTTCGAGCGGTATCCCATAGTGTCCCACGCATCCTCTCCCGCCCCTTAGAATTTCGGGGTAGATAGCCCATGGCTTGATTGGGCAAAATCTTTGTGTCGGCGGTTGGTTCTGTGGTAATTGATTGTCAGTCAAGTTCCCTTATCTGGAGCAAGGAGACAATCATTCCGCGCCCTTTTTCCTTGGCATGACGCCTATAGCCGGCACATGAGAGCCCGTTTCATGACTTTTTTTTTTTGTTTTTTTTTTTTACAGTCATCGGTGATGTTACTGGATCTGAGGAAGAGCTGGATACTCCACTGCTACACACACAGTATTCATTTGCGTTGCATTATAGCAGAGACGAGTATCGATTGTTCTCTTTAACGTCTGCTGCTGGGGTATAAATTGGCAATGAAGACGGTTATCTGTCCCTCTGTATGTCTGCCTACTATCATGGGTGCCCCGTTGGCTGAGATCAGCCGGGGTGCAAAAGCAAACTGGGGATGCTCCCCGAGTCAATCCTCCTTTATAGTTCTAAAAAATAGGCTCATCCTGCCCTAGAATTCGGGAAGTGTAACTAGAGAACCAGTGTATCAGAGAGCAACAGGTTCTCTGTGTCAGATCCCACAGAAATGATGAGCTACGCATTTTACTGGGGGTGCCCCTGACAACACCCCGCCCGTTGCTTCCCCTCCTCCAACCTTCCTGGGCTACCGTGCGCATGTCCCCCCATATTGTGTCATGAGATAGTAAGAATGCAGATATAGACAACGAGACTTGTTAGTCGAATAAATGAGGGGAGGGAGCCTCCGGGGCATACAGTCCAGGCAGACAATTAACAGGATGAGGAGAGGAGCCCAGGCATGGCTGCTGCTATGATATCCAGGCAGATACAGAATCTTTTCTTTACCTAGGAAAGGGAGGGGCTGATGAGATCAGCTCCAGTTGCCTATGATGAGACAGGTTACCAGTCCGTTCAATTTGTACCATCTCATCTGGAATTACGGCGTATCATTCTATTTTTACTTCATGCGCCCCCCCAGCCTCACTCGAGGGCCGAGCGGCGCCATCATTGGCTGATGGTTGTACTAACATGAGATATCTCAGTCATATTGGCACTGTCTGCCACCCGGAGGGAGAGGAGCGCATACTGCTCTTCACTGCTGCATGCATCGCTCATCTACCAGCAGCATTTCATTAGACGAGGTGACCATTGAATAGAAGTCAAGAAACTTCTTTCCCTTTTCTTTTCACGTGCAGGGTCTGGGTGGGGTGTAATTGTACGAGCATTCCCTGAACACGACGGACAATTGTTTGACCCTACAGCTGGGATGAGCTCAGCCAAGAAGCAAATACCTTTTCGGAGACTGCTGTGGACTTGTTGGTGATAGCTAGCGATCCTCCTCCATTACCCCTTCCCTCCCTTCCGTGAGCGTTCCCTTTTGCAGCTCCTGCTTCCTTTCACGCTTTTGCACGTGCAACACGTTTAAGCTTGTGAATTTTTTTTTTCACATGCTTTGGCATTTCGTCTTCTGTAACTGAGCTTTTGATAGAACAGACTTGTCTCCCAATACAGTGAATCAGATGCCAAGTATCTCCCGTACGTCAGCTTTAGAGACTTTCTTTTTGATTTGGGACATATCGCACCTGTGCCTGATCAGAGCTCCACGCTGGGCAAACAGGAAATGAAAATCAAAATTTAGCGGGGCTTTTCCTGTTTACCTGGCCACTGCATCCGAGTTCAGATTGCTGTCCAGAGCGGTCACAGTGAAGCACTGTGGGATATCGCCCAGAGGCCAATACCGTCAATTTGCGACCACACTAACCCTAATCCGATATGGTAATACCGATTTTAGCGCTACTCCTCTCGTTGGGGAGTACAGAAACCAATTTAAAGAGCCCTTTATATCGGTATAAAGGGCCTCGTAGTGTGGACGGGTACAGCGTTAAATCAGTTTAATGCTGCTAAAATCGGTTTAAACGCGTAGTGTAGACCAGGCCTAAGAGACTTAAATGCACACAGCATTAAAACATTGTTACTACTTTGGATTTTCAGCTCCAGAAAAACAGGATGTACTTTTCCCATGGATAAAAAACTAGTTGCACCCTTAAAAGATGTTGAGCACTTCCTTAAAAATGCCAGATGCCATTAACTCCTAATGCTGAAGGGAGTGCTCAGCACCTCTCAGGTGTGTGCTCTAAATTCTACAGGATCAAACCCTAAATGGCTGATGGACCAAGGGGAAGTAGAGCATTGCACAGAAAAAATAGCTGTTATTTTGCAATATAAATGAAATAGAATTCCATGATTGCCCCTTTGTCTTTCACTGACGCAACAGACATTGCTTACACTTCACCCGTTACTGCTTTTAATTCAGCTTCCCGGTTTGCTATTTACTATTGGAATAAAACCATCTCATCTTCCCATATTTTCAAAAGCAAGACAACCACTTGTTGATGGCAACACCAACAGGGGAGCCATTTTTCATATTGAAAAAGGGAGGGACTCAACCTATAAGCCTTAGCAAAGTATTGTGAAAAACAGCTTACGTAGCCCCACCCCATGTAGGTAGGCGGTGGGGGATTTAACATGGCAGGAATTCTTGGCTGCAGTGCCACTCAAGACGATGAGAAAAGGCTGCTCTAGCTCAGGCAGCTTCCCCAGGGCTATCTAAGTTACAGTGGAGGCCTCACTGCACACTAGCTGCTCTTTAATAGTTTTGCCAATATGTCAGATTGAAATTAATTAGGCTTCCTTTATCAGCAAGATGCTACCAAAACTCTTCTTTCCTTAATGGACATTTTAAAATAAAACAACAGACTAAATTAGGATTTACTTTGAGTTACTTACAGTGCTGATCACAGTCTACTCTGGCAAACACTACTTGATTATTATCTGGATATTCTTCCTTAATGACATTGGAAGCTTCCTCGAAGATGGGATGCAGCATTTGGCTGAAGCGACACCTGTTGACAATCAGACAGCAAATACATTAACAATTTTCAAATATTTTACTTTTATTGGTGACTCAGTGAGAAATTGTGATTTAGTAGAACATCGATTTTATGAACACCAATCTTCTGAATAACCAGTTATACAAATCATTTTTTCCTGATAGGAAAAAAATATCACATAACTAAAGTGATGTCAAAGAACAAATTGACATCCCCTTCACATTTCAATGCCTTCAATGCCTTGGAAATTACTTTGTAGTGGTTTGAAGCACAAGAAGAAAATGATGGATTGTAATGTACTGCAATTTATGCACCATATTTGCTGTAATTTTGAGATGTTCAATTTTATTAACTTCTCAATTTTATAAATTTCTCAATCCCCATTTAAAAGCTCATGAAATAGCTCTCTTGTATTTTAGCATGTGCATATGATCTGGTGGCTTTGTGCAAAATGCAAGTACGTATTTGTGTAGGACTTCGTTGGTAGGCCATATGAAAGTCACAGTAACATTTCCACCTATACAAGGAAAAAATAAACTCAAATAACGCAAAATGTTAGTAAACGGAATATGTACTTGTGATTAACCCAACAAATGATTGAATGACACCATTCACAAAAGACATCTGTAAGATTCAGCTGAAAAACAACACACACACTAAATGGAAGAATTGAGGAATGCCAAGCTCTTCTATCCATTTAAGTCCACAGAAAGTAAATTCTATTCAGAAAGTCAAAGTTTCCTTCCTTCTCCTCTCTTATTTTACCCTAAGTGAAATTAACAAAAAGATTATCTGGGTTTCTCATGACTCAAGTAATCTGCAGCTAAAGTGGTCAGCTCATATAAACAGTGCCACCAGATTCTCATTGGAAATGGTATTGATAACGATACTTATTGCCTTAGATGGCTGAATTTAAAATCTCAAACTAAAATTTTGAATTTAAGATCATGGTGTGGTAACATGTACCCAGCTAGGGAATTCCATGGTTCATTTCTTGCAGTGATGTCCAATTTTCAAGTGAAGTGTTGGAGAGAGAGCCTCTCTTCTGCTTTAGGAAAAAGGGGGGGACATGATGGAAAAAAGTTATAAAAGCCTTGGCTCTTTGGAGACATTTTCATTATATTAAAACTTAAAACAGACACTACAGTAAGTACAATAAACCCATTACTTATGTTGGCCTTAAATTTAGTTTATCTTCTACTGTCTCCACGCTTTCTGTTTTTGTTATGCTGCAGAATTTTGTATTGACGACGTATATGTGCATTGTAGACACTCCCAGAGGCAGCTGGTTAGAGGAAACTGGGCAACTTGTTTCAGATTAGCACGTTAGTGTATTTTTCTACTAAAACAATAAACAGTGAAATATTGAAGCGTTGACATTAAGTGGATATCATATTTTTCAGAGTTAACATCTCATTTAGATAAATGGCAGATTATCTTCCTAGAGCTATTGTTTACAGCAACAGTTCATTGGTTTGCGCTGTTCACATTTTTAAGACTATCTTCTAGGGCTAGAAATATTTGTTTTAAAATGAAATCTTAAGGGCTTGTCTACTTGCAAACTTTACACCAAAAATAAAACAGACTGAGGCCTTGTCTACACTTCAGAAGGTCTGCCAGTAAAAATATGTCAGTAGAGCTATCGTGGCAACCCCAACCCCAGCACAGATGTGCTTATACTGGCAAGAGTCTTTTGCTGGTAGAGGTTCTTAAGCCAGTGTTCTGAACAGAATAAACTATACCAACAAAAAGGACTTTTGTGCTGGTATAATTGTGTCTATGCGAGGGTTTTTGCCAACATAGCTACGTTGGGTAGAGGGTGTTATTTCTCTACATTCCTCATTGACAGCTATGCCAGCAAAATATAAGTATAGATCAAGCCTTAGCTTTTTAAAACAAGTTTTGTTACACCATCCCTTCGGGCTTGTCTATACATGAAAATTATTCCTGAATATCCACATGGAGTTATTCCAGAACAGATAGTGTGCTTTAATTTACAACTTTCAAGTGTAGACCAGCCCTTAGATGCATGACTACAATTATTTGCCAAGACAGGAATTCTGTAGCACTGGGGAAAGACTCCAATTACAAGTTTAGAAAATAGTCAATCGGAGTGACTTAATTTATCTCACTGTACCCATTTCTAAAATAGGGATAATAAAGTACATCATAGGACGGTTTTGTAGATTAATTAATTAGCTGATATTTGCACGGTGCTCTGAAAATAGACAGCATTATTATTGGGGCAACTATATAAATATATATAAAAAAGATGGGATCTTATGTTTCCAAATCCATTTCAAATATAATTTTAATCACTTGAGAGCAGTTGAAAGATTTATCAGTAAATAAAATCTGAAAAGGATTTTTAAAAACTGCTTTTGCTTCCTTCTGAGATACACATGAAGCTTGTCTCTTCCAATTAATTTTTACTTTAGGAATGCCAAGTTTAATCTTCCTGGAAGACCTCTGATTTCTCAGGATACATATTGTTAGCGCTCCAACCTTAACTGAAGGAGTGAGGATGTTTTGAATTTAACACAGATATCTTCTCCCTTAAATGAATATTAGTCATTGGAGCTAAAGAGGACATCTTGTCTCACAAAATTTCAGAAAATAATGTACCCACAATAGTTACAAATGACACTTAAAATGTAAAGCAGTAACAGAAACATTAATTTCTTTTTCCAGTATGATAATTTTCTATATTTAACATCACTTTTCAGATTGTTGATTTCACTGAAGTCAGTAAATTTCTCCAATGCTGAAAAAAGACTTTATAAATATCAATAATGGAGCAGAACCACCTTTTAATTTTTAAAAAAATCAGCATATTGTATTTAAGGGAGCTCTATCAGAAATGAGATTTTCTTGTAATTAATCAGAAAAATACTAAACATATTAATTTTAACAAGAGTTTTAAAAGCTTAACCAGTCTACCCAAAAATGCTTTCCCTTCAACTGCTCAAGTTTCACCCTCTTGACTCTTAGGATGTCATAATATCACTAATTTTCTACTTTGATAATCTTCCAGAGTAGACAAGACTTGATTTTCTATTGTAACTCTCTAATGCCTTTTTTTGTTGTTGTTGGGGATGGGGGAGGAGAAAGAGAAATAATATCTTTTAGACTAGAGATCAGCAACCTTTCAGAAGTGGTGTGCTAAGTCTTCATTTATTCACTCTAATCTAAAGGTTTTGCGTGCCAGTAATACATTTTAACGTTTTTTAGAAGGTCTCTCTCTATATTATATAACTAAACTATTGTCGTATGTAAAGTAAACAAGGTTTTCAAAATGTTTAAGAAGCTTCATTTAAAATTCAATTAAAATGCTGATCTTAAGCCATTGGCCCGCTCAGTCCGCTGCCAGCCTGCAGTTCCGCGGGCTGAGTGGGGCCGGCAGCCAGGACCCTAGACCAGCACTGGGCTGAGCACCCAGCCCTACCTCCTTCCTGGTTCAAGCCCATTCTCTTCCTCTCTCTCTGCACTGAGCTGAGGATGGGAGTGCACTGAGCACAGGGCTGGGCATGAAGGAGCAGGCTGGGGGTTGGAGTGTAGGGTCTGACAAGAGCTAGAATCAGGGAGAGAGGGAGGGGGCTCAGGCTTGGGGCAGGAGGGATAGCTCAGTGGTTTGAGCATTGGCCTGCTAAATCCAGGGTTGTGAGTTCAATCCTTGAGGTGGCCACTTAGGGATCTGGGGCAAAAATTAGTACTTGGACCTGCTAGGGAGGACAGGGAGCTGGACTCGATGACCTTTCAAGGTCCCTCCCAGCTCTAGGAGATTGGTATATCTCCAATTATTATATTATTATAGGAGGTTTGGGTGTGGAGCGCTTACCTGGGCAGCTCCCATTTGGTGCAAGGGGTGCAGGTGGGAATGTGTGTGGGGTGGGGGAGGTGCAGTAGCTCCCGTTTGGTGCTCAGGGTGAGGGGTGGCGATGTGAGGGGTGCAAGAGTCAGAGCAGGGGGCTGGGTGTGAGAGAGGAGGGTGCAGGAGTCAGAGCATGGGGTGGGGGAGCTGGGTATGTGTGGGGGTGCTGAAGTCAGGGCTGAGTGTTTGTGTGAGGGGGTGCAGGGGTCAGAGCAGGGTGTGTGTGTGAGGGAGTGCAGGGGTCAGGGCAAAGGGCTGGGCATGTGTGAGCGGGGTGCGGGGATCAGGGCAGAGGGTTGGGGAGGGTGTGGGGGCGCTAGAGTGGGGAGCGGGGTAGGAGTTGGGATTCCTGGGCTCCGGGAAGGGGCTGGTGTCTGATGCTTACGGGAGGAGTACTGGGAGCGAGGACTCTGGATTCCTAGGTTTTCAGCTGGGCTCTAGTTGTTCGAGGTGGTGGTGGTGGCGGCAGACAGAGAGTAGGGCTATGGACTCCTGGGTTCTGCCCTCAGTGCTGGAGGGGAGCAAGGTCCAGTGACCTGGAGTGGGGAAAGAGGCACAACCCAGCTGTTCCCAGGGTCCAGCAGGCAGCGAGCAGCAGCCCCTGGGCTCGGGTTTGGGCTGTGCGATGTGGCCTGCCCCATTACAGAGCCAAGCTCATCCTGGCACCAGGGCTCCAACCCTGGGGCAGCCTGCCTGAGTCCAGGGAGCGGGGCCGGCCATGCTGGGGGCGGATGGACAGCACAGCTAGGACCCAGGACTCTTCCCCACTTACAGGCCTCGTGGGCACTGCAACTCCTGTGGGGCAGGGTCCCTCCTCCTGCCCCTGCTGGCGGGGCTACTTAGACTCCGCGGACACCAGGTAGCGGTATGGACATGCTAACCCGGAAACACAACCTCCTGCCAGAATTGACAGAGGTCAGGAAAGCATGTGCAAATGCCGGCGGGAGAGGTGAGAACAGCGGACCAGGCAGGATTTTTAATGGCACACAGCTGCCTGCCGGGGTCCCGGCCTCCGGCCCCATTCAGCACACTGCGGGCCTGCGTTTGGCAGTGGGCTGAGCAGCGCTGGCGGCCTGGACCCCGGCAGGCAGCAGTGTGTCATTAAAAATTGGCACGCGTACCATAAGTTGCCGACCCCTGTTTTAGACTATCATTCATTAGAAAGGAGCCCAAAAACTTAAGAGGATTTTCCCTCCTCAGAGAACAGCTTTTTGTAGAAGTTATGGTAATATTGATTAAATATTTACTACCATTCACTATCATTAAACCAATTTTTTCCCCCTGGCAGATGTCTTGATGAAGCACACTATACTGCATACATGTAAAGTATTTTTATATGAAAAACAGTGAGAACTGGTTTGAAAAATGACAAGTATTGTATCTTTGATTAGAATGATAAGACGTGTTATGACAGAACAGGACAATTTCCAACATGCAGAGATTTTAACATGAAGTAGAAAAGCTTTTGACACTTACCAATCAGCATAAAAATTAACTAAAGCAACATCAGCATTGTCTGGAAAAAAAAACATAAAACAATGTCATGTTCTGATGCAAACATTAGTTGCAACATTTAAACCAGAGACTATCTGGGCCAGAGCATACACAAAGAACAAGAACAACAATTTCCAGGTTATGGAGATTACAATCCAGTGGCTGTTACAAACTTAGTGAATGGGTTGAGTCAACTAAAATACTGCTGTGAATGGTTACAATCTATAAGGAAGAGAAAGGGAAGGGGTGCCATTATGTCAAGTGTATTTACAATGTCAACAAGCTAAATTTAGACAATTAGAGCGAAGCTCTTTGCATTCGATACAAAAAATTAAACAACAAATCAATAACATTTAGCATCTGTGACAGACAAAAGTGAGAAGTGTGTAGACCTCTATCAAGTTGCTCCAAACCAAAGGATATGGTACTTAGGAGGGATGTTAAATTACACACAAAGGGGCACACATACACACGCAAAATGACAAGAACATTTAACATTTAGGTTGCAATGTTGAGCATTCAAAAAGTTTAGGAAATGCCAGAATTAAGGTTGTCTATGAAAACTTAATTTGGTCCCATTCTGTGTGTGCATTACGAAACAATCTTCTATACATTAATATATATTTTTTCTACAAGCCCCCATCTCATTTAGTGTACAAAATGGATGATGCTCGCTTAATGAGCAGCCATTCAATATTTTATTTTCTCCTCATGGTTCCATGTATGGCCCTAGGCCTTATTTACTGCACGATATTTAAATTATGGCCTAAAGTCAGAATTATTAATTTTCTAATGAGTTTTTCTGTTATGCTTATCGCTATGGTATCCAAGTCTTAAAGTAGTTAACGTTTATGAACTCCAAAACTCCCCTGTGAAGAGAAGGGGAGAAATCTCCATTTTACAGATGGAAAAGGGGTACAGCGAGATTAAGGTCAAAAGTAACCACAGATTTTGGGTGCCCAGTTTGAGACGCCTATGATTTTATTTTCTGTGGTACTTAGCATAATATAGAATTTTATATGTCCAAAACACAGCTCCCATTGACTTCAGTTGCAACACAGTGTGCTCATCTCTTCCACAAATGAGATTGCAAATGAGATCCCAGGGTCTCAAGTCAGGCACTCAGAAAAAAGAAACACATGATTAGCAATCATCTGTTAAATACGTGATTTAAGTGATTTCCCCAGCATAACATAAGAACTCTGTGGCTGAGGCAGGGATAGAATCCAGTTGTGCAGGGCAGCATTCAACTGTCTTAACCATGTTATCATCCTCTCTCTTCCTGCAATCCCATTTTCATTCAGTACACACTGTTCAACTTCTGTAACAAGGAGGCAGGGGCCCTACAGACAAAAGTCTCGACACACAAACCTGATTCATTCCCAGAGCATGGTCCATCCTGTGCACTGAAAGAGGTAGGGTGCTGTATAAAAAAATATTAAATTAATTCTAGACGATCATAATGCATATGTTCCGGGGAGTGAAATTAAAGTTGCACGGCAACCTTTATTCTGGAATTTCCTGAGTGCTCAACTTTGCAACCAAAATGTGTTTATTCAATATAGCTGTATGTGTAATCTTCTAGGTTTTAAAAAAAACAAATTGAAGAAAAAACAAAATCCATCATGTGGCATCATATTGACATTCACATGGTTCAGCAGCAGGGTTAATGCTTTTTGATCCACCACACAGACCTCTGCTCCTGGAGCTGATGGAGCACATGATAGTAATAGCACATTGTCTCTGTTCTGCTGTTGACAAGTATCTGTGAAACCCACTGGCAAAGTATTTCTTCCCCCTCTAATGTTAGTTCACACAGAGGATGACACTCAGGAATCCCCATTCCAGGTCTGCAAGAGTGTGTACTCTAGGGGGCTCAGATAATTTTGTATATTCTGCTCAAGCTTTACCCCTTCGGTCCTGTCCCCTCCAGTCTGTCGCCGGCCCAGTTCTGTCTCTTCCCACCAATGGCTCCTCATCTTTTTACCCAGGAAGTCCTAGACTCCCCTGAGTACCAGTCTCCCCCTCCCCACTTCCAGTGTCTCCCACTTCCAATGTCCTCTCCTCAGTTCCCACTGTTTCTCCTCATACCACACACAAACTCTCAGGCCAAGTCCCCTTGCCCAACCAGTCGCAGTTCTCCCATTCCGAGCTCCCCATCCTGTCTCTGTGAACTGACCTGTGACTGGCTCCCAATCTCTCCTCTGAATCTCCTACACCTCTCCTATTTCCAGTCTCCTTTGCCAGTCAGTCCCAGCTTCCTCTTCCCCTTCACATCCTGCCCAGTTCCTCTTAGGGCTGGAATGAGAATTGCTACTCTAAGGAAGTATTTAATGTTGGAATTTGTACAAAAATTCCTTTTTTTGAACATGCCATTAACATCATACTACAGAGACCATCTTTTTGCTCAGACACTCATATATGCACAAGAAAGTCTTCCTGGAGGAACTCAAGGCTATGGTTCACTTGTTTAACATAGCAGTTGAACTATGGACTTTGCACAAGTCAGTACAGTAAATTCTATTTATTGACTTTTTGGATCCAAGATAGTGATAATCACTTCCACTTTGACCCTGTCTGGTCCCAGATAAAGGACTGAATTTTGCAACAGCAGACCTCTTTTGCGAGACAGAGACACTGGAAAGTCCAATACTAGATTAATCAGGCCTAAAAGCCATAGCCTCTTAAGCCAGAAAGAAACAGTTATGATCTCTCCTTCTTATCCTTTCTACTGTCCTTGGGAGCAGTGGTGGAGGTGGGAAGACATATAGCAGAGACATTGCCTAGCTTTGCAAGAGGTCATTCACCACCTCATATGCTGGGTCCTGACACACAGAGAGACCACAGTGCACTTTACTGCTGTTTCTAGAGGCAAAGAGGTCAATCATCACCCCCATCAAAATGATTTATAATGGGTGAGGACATTTCTAGGTGCAGGTTTCACTTTGCTTAATCTGACTTTTGCCACGTAAATCTTGCTGTTAGTTGATCTTCCCTTTAGTAGACAGTACACATGGAGACAGAAAATTTTGTTTCACCCAAGACAGGAGAAGTTAATTTTCTCTGGGGTAAGAATGACCATGTTCTTCCTAGTTTATGTAAACCACACCAGACATTTTGACTATCAAAAATGGAACAAATCTTATCTATGGAAGGAACACTGCTCCAAGACCCCATGAGCTCTAGCTAGTGTATGCTGTGCTCTCCTTGGATTGAACTGGGACCTGAATGAGCCCCCTCCATTATCTCCAACTGGCATCTGACCTAAGGATAGTTCTGCCTGGTTTGCTAATGGTTGGACCTGATTCTCTGTACTCATCAGTTGAAAGGATGGAGAATATACAATGGAACCTTGAACTCTGCCAACATATATGATTGGGTAAAATATATAGGAGACAGCAGAATTACTGGATAGGTCTCATCATGAGAACTCTGTTTCATTGAAGCATGCCTGTGTATGAGATCACATTCTCAAAAGGCTTCAATCAGAATTGGATTTAGTTTCTGTGACACTACTGTTTTTCTATTATGGCTATTTTCATATTCTGTTAACATTGTTCTGAGATGAGAGCTTGTACATGACAGTATTCATCACCATCCCAAGTCTGTGACTGAGTTCCCTGGCACCATGTGTCTGTGTGTATCATGTACCCAAGGTGCTACAGAAAACATATCACACTGTGCAATTGTGTCAAGCTCTCTCTGTGTATAGATCCTTGAACAAGAAAGTTCTCCAGAAAGAGAGAAGTGAATTTCCTTTTTTTCCTGAAAGACAGTGTTTAATACTACCATGATCCAAGAAGATACCCTGGGAATACTTGTCAGATCAAATGGCAGTGACTGAAATCAGGAAAGGAAAAGAGCTGACATCCATAAGCAAAAACAAAGAATTGTCTGCGTGACAGTAAAATGGAAAAAGACGGTTACTCACCTTTGTAACTGTTGTTCTTCGAGATGTGTTGCTCATATCCATTCCAGTCAGGTTACGCGCCGCGCGTGCACGTTTGTCGGAAGATTTTTACCCTAGCAACTCCGGTGGGTCAGCAGGTCACCCCCTGGAGTGGCACCGCTATGGCGCTGGATATATACCCCTGCTGACCTGACCGCTCCTCAGTTCCTTCTTGCCGGCTACTCCGACAGAGGGGAAGGAGGACAGGTTTGGAATGGATATGAGCAACACATCTCGAAGAACAACAGTTACAAAGGTGAGTAACCGTCTTTTCTTCTTTGAGTGATTGCTCATATCCATCCCAGTTAGGTGATTCCCAAGCCTTACCTAGGCGATGGGGTTGGAGTGAGATGTTGCAGAGCGTAACGCTGCGGAGCCGAAGGCTGCATCATCCCTAGACTGCTGAACCAGGGCATAGTGGGAGACAAAGGTGCGGACCAAGGACCAGGTAGCTGCGCGACAAATTTCATGAATGGGCACGTGAGCGAGGAAAGCAGTCGATGAGGCCTGAATCCTGGTAGAGTGCGCAGTCACGCGGCTCGATGGAACATGAGCCAAGTTGTAACAGGTGCGGATGCATGACGTCACCAAGGAGGAAATCCTCTGTGAGGAGACAGGTAGGCCCTTGACATGCTCAGCCACCGCGACAAAGAGTTGGGGGGATCTGCGAAATGGCTTTGTTCGCTCGATATAAAAAGCGAGCGCTCTACGGACGTCTAGGGAGTGTAGCTGTTGCTCCCTGGGAGACGAATGTGGCTTTGGAAAGAAAACAGGTAGGAAGATTTCCTGGTTAACATGGAAGGCTGATACCACTTTGGGGAGAAAGGCCGGATGCGGTCGCAACTGCACCTTGTCCCTGTGGAACACAGTATATGGGGGATCTACCGTGAGAGCCTGAAGCTCTGAGACTCGTCTCGCTGATGTGATTGCCACCAGGAAAGCGGTTTTCCATGAGAGGTAGAGAAGGGAGCAAGTTGCTAATGGCTCGAAAGGGGCTGACATGAGTTTGGCCAGCACCAGGTTAAGGTCCCATGTAGGGGTAGGGCTGCATACCTGGGGGTAAAGGCGCTTTAGGCCCTTAAGGAATCTAGACACCATCGGGTGTGAGAATACCAAGCGGCCATTTTCCCCTGGGTGAAAGGTAGAGATGGCCGCCAAATGGATCCTCAGAGATGATACCGCTAGGCCCTGTTGTTTGAGGGACCACAGGTATTCCAAGATGTTGGGAATGGAGACCTCGGTGGGAAGGAAGTTCCGCTCCACACACCAGCACATGAAACGCTTCAACTTGGCCAAATATGTCGCTCTAGTGGAAGGCTTCCTGCTACCCAGGAGCACCTGTTGCACCGGGGCAGAGCAATGCAGCTCAGACTGGGTCAGCCACTCAGGAGCCATGCTGTGAGGTGGAGGGACTGAAGGTCCGGGTGACGCAGTTTGTCGTGGTCCTGAGTGATTACGTCCAGGTGAAGAGGCAGGGGGACAGGGTCGGCTATGGATAGGTCTATCATGATTAAGCGGGCTTTGTCCCTGCGTACTTTCAGTAGGACCCTGTGGACGAGTGGAAATGGTGGGAAGGCATAGAGCAGGTGCGTCGTCCACGGTATAAGGAAGGCGTCCGCCACTGAACCCGGTGAGAGGCCTTGAAAGGAGCAGAACGTGTGGCATTTCCTGTTCCCGTGGGACACAAAGAGGTCTATCAGGGGAAACCCCCACCTCCGGAAGAGCAAAAGAGCAACGTCCGGGCGAAGTGACCATTCGTGGGAAAGGAAGGATCTGCTGAGGCGATCCGCCAGCGTGTTCCGAACTTCCAGGAGAAAGGACGCGATGAGGTGTATAGGGTGGGCTATGCAGAAGTCCCAAAGACGTAAGGTTTCTTGACACAAGGGTGAAGACCTCGTGCCGCCCTGCTTGTTTATATAGTGCATGGCCGTTGTGTTGTCAGTGAATACTGACACACAACGGCCCTGTAAGTGCTGTCGGAATGTCTGGCAAGTGAGGCGGACCGCTCTCAGCTCCCGGACATTGATGTGGAGGATCAGCTCTTGAGATGACCAAAGGCCCTGGGTGTGCAGAGGTCCGAGGTGAGCCCCCCAACCCAGGGATGATGCGTCAGTTGTCAGGGACGCCAAGGGCTGGGGCGGATGGAACGGGAGCCCTGCACACACCATGGCGGGATCCAGCCACCACTGTAAGGAGTCTAGGATGGTCGGGGGAATGGTGACGACCATGTCCATAGGATCCCTGGCCGGTCAGTATTGTGAGTTGAGCCACAACTGGAGGGGCCAGAGGCGCAGTTTGGCGTAGTTCGTTACGAACGTACAGGCCGCCATATGGCCCAGGAGAGCGAGGCAAGTGCGCACTGAAGTCAACGGCGTCCCTCGCAGTCTCCGGATGATGGCTGCCATAGTCTGGAATTGTGGCAGTGGTAGACAGGCTTTGGCAAGAGTGGAGTCCAGGGTGGCGCCAATAAATTCTATCCTCTGAGTGGGGATCAGAGTCGATTTTTCCACATTGATCATTAGACCGAGACGTAGGAAAAGGCCCTTGAGGATGCGGACGTGACTGAGGACATGTGCCTCGGAGGTCCCGCGGATGAGCCAGCTGTCTAGATACGGAAACACATGTATCCGACTGCGGCGGAGGTGGGAGGCGACTACAGCCATACATTTGGTGAATACTCTTGGGGCTGTAGAGAGTCCGAACGGGAGGACCGCGAACTGCAAATGTCGGCGGTTGGCCACGAACCGGAGGAACCTCCTGTGAGGTGGGAAAATGGCTATGTGGAAGTAGGCATCTTTCGTGTCGAGGGCGGCATACCAGTCTCCAGGATCCAGGGATGGAATAATGGTCCCCAGGGATACCATACGGAACTTCAACTTTATCATGCATCTGTTAAGTTCCCGCAGATCAAGGACGGGTCTGAGACCTCCCTTTGCCTTGGGGATTAGGAAGTAGTGGGAGTAAAACCCCTTGCCCCACTTGTGCTCCGGTACCTCCTCTATGGCTCTTTTGGCGAGGAGCGAGTGCACCTCCTGCAGGAGGAGTTGCTCGTGAGAGGGGTCCCTGAAGAGGGACAAGGGAGGGGGATGGCGGGGGGCGGGGTTTGAAATAAATTGGAGGTGGTATCCAAATTCCAGCGAGCGTAAGACCCAATGGTCTGATGTTAGCTGGGACCATGCAGGGAGGAAAAAGGAAAGACGGTTGGAAAAAGGAGGGGACGGATCTTTTAAAGAAACTGGTACAACGCCCTCAGGCGCACCTTCAAAAGGAAGGCTTTGGCCCTGAGGAAGGCTTTGAGGAGCTTTGATTTTGGCCCCCTTGGTTGCCCGATTGCCTTCGGCGACTGGTTCTGACTCACCGTCTGGCGAAGTCTTGCCTCTGCCGGGGCTGAGGGTAAGGGCGGTGCGGTTGGGGCTGGAAGGGCCTGCGCTGGGTCACCGGTGTGTGCATTCCTAACGAGCGCGTAATGACCCTGTTGTCTTTTAGGCTCTGCAGCCTAGGGTCAGTTTTATCCGAAAATAGCCCTTGGCCCTCAAATGGGAGATCCTGGATCGTGTGTTGGAGCTCCGGGGGGAGGCTGGAAACCTGCAGCCATGAGATACGGTGCATAGTCACGCCAGAGGCCAGAGTCATGGCAGCTGAATCCGTGGCATCCAGAGAAGCCTGGAGGGAAGTTCTTGCCGAGAACTCCTGCCAGGCGTCTTGTGGAAGCAACTCCTTGAATTTATCTGCTGCCGCCCAGGTATTATAACTATAGCGGTTAAGGAGAGCTTGCTGGTTGGACGCGCAGAGTTGGAGAGCCCCTGCCAAATAGGCTTTGCGCCCTAGCAAGTCCATGCGTCTCACCTCCTTTGATTTAGGGGCTGGCGCCTGCTGACCATGGCGTTCCCTCTCGTTGACCGACTGAACGAGGGAGCAGGGAGGAGGATGGACAGAGATATTCAGAGCCCTTGGAGGGCACCATATATTTACGCTCTACTCCTCGCGCCGCCGGTGGGACAGAGGCTGGAGACTGCCAGATGGTAGCGGCGTTGGCCTGTATGGTCCTAATGAAGGGAAGAGCCACTCTAGTGGGGGCATCTGATGACGAAATGTCCACCACTGGGTCCTGTACCTCCAGGATCTCCTCGGCTTGCAAGTTCATATTTTGTGCAACACACCTGAGGAGGTCCTGGTGGTACCCTGAGGTCAATCGGTGGAGGGCCAATAGAAGAGGTTCCAGTTACAGCCTCGTCAGGGGAGGATGAAGAGGAGAGATCCGGAACCAGCGGGTCTGATGAGGATTCCGCCTGGTGGATGGTCTGCGTCTCCCCGGGGATGTGGGAATCCTGAGGCTGGGTCAACTCTTCCTCCATAGGGGACGGAGGGGGGGTGGGTGATCGTGGCTTCCGGCGCCAGGTGTTCTGAGGTGGCCGAATGCGATTGACTTGTTTGAGAGCCTTGGGCCTGATGGTATGCCCAAGATGTCCAGAAACCCCATTGCTGCAGCCCATGATCTTGACGTTGGGGTTCCTGAAACAATGCAGCAGGCACATCAGTGTCCGGGGCGTATCCACTGTCCGCCTCAGAGGACATGGAAGGGTGCCGGGACGGCCAAGGAGGAGCCAAGTGAGGTTGGTATGAGTCCTTCGCTCTCGTCACTGGAGATCTCCTCGGTGCCAGGGATCGGTACCGGGAGCCATAGCAGTGCTGAGAACGAGATCGGGACCTGCAACCAGCGCGGTGCCGGGAGGTCAACCTGGATCTCGACGGTCTGCAGCGGGCCCGGCTGCAAGAGTCTCGGTGCCGGGAGCGGTGCCTAGAGCCAGAGCGGTACCGAGAGTATCGGGCAGGACAAGTGGTGGATCGGTGCCGCAAGTACGACCGGTACCGCCTAGGTGAGTGGTGCCAGGACTGCGAGCGGTGTCTCAACCAGGACCATCCGTGGGAGCTCGAGTGATGCCGAGACCTGGATCGAGATCGGTGCCAGCTTGTCAAGTCCATCGAAGGAGGTCTCATAGCAGCTGGCTTGCCTCTGGAATGCAGTATCCACACCGGTGGTGCCGGGGGTTGAGGCAGGGCAGACTCAGTCATCGCAATAAGGTCGCTGGCTGAGGTGAACATCTCCGGTGTGGAGGGGACCTCAAGCTCAACCACAGGCCTCTGAGGGGAGCTCTCAAGGACCGGACTCGATGGTACCACAGTCATCGGTGCCACAGCAGGACTAGGTGCCGGGCGATCCGAACGAGTCTGCGTTGCAGGCGTGGTGGGAGCCGAGAGTCTTCGATCAGGTCCCTGCGCCGGAGAAGGCCGGTGCAGAGGTGTTTTGGCGGAGCCGGCGCGATTCGGTGCCGGAGGAGCGCTCCATGCCAAGGACGGAGGGTTCAAGGCTGCCTCCATTAGGAGAGTCTTTAAGCGAAAGTCCTTCTCCTTTTTTGTCCGCGGCTTAAAGGCCTTACAAATGCGGCACTTATCGGAGATGTGCGATTCCCCCAGGCACTTTAGGCAAGAGTCATGGGGATCGCTCACGGGCATCGGTTTCTTACAGGCCGAGCACGGTTTAAATCCCGGTGAACCAGGCATGGGCCCTGGCACCGGGTGCGGGGAAGGGCTAATGCCCGAACCCCGCTAAACTATGCACACTAACTAACTAAGAACTATAAAACTAATTACACTGTATACTAATTAACTATATACAACAAGAGATCAAGTGAACAAGGAGCAGCTAGGGAAGTGGAGGACAGCTAAGCCGCGCTCCACTGTTCCAACGACCGACACGGGCGGTAAGAAGGAATGGAGGAGCAGTCGGGTCGGCAGGGGTATATATCCAGCGCCATAGCGGCATCACTCCAGGGGGCGACCTGCTGACCCACCGGAGTTGCTAGGGTAAAAATCTTCTGACGAACGTGCACACGTGGCACATACACCTAACTGGAATGGATATGAGCAATCACTCGAAGAAGAACGTGAAGTTAAGGCTCTCTCAATAACTTGTTTAGATAGAGTCCTGCTCTGTTTGTTCCCAGTACTCTAAGTAGACAAATACAATTTGGAGCAGGCTGTATTGCTTTGACCTAAAGTAGATGATGGATTGTTTCATTCATGTCCTGGCATTTGAATGGGTTGCTTGAGACTAGGAATTGAACAAAGCTGTTCCTGTGGTGGTGGTGATTATTATTTGTACGACCAGTAGCCCTAATTTTGCATAGCTCCACAAAGTACCTTCTCTGGACAGTGTCCAATGACCTCATTTTAACCAAAGCTCTAGGTGGCCATTTGCTTCTGTGATGGAGTAGGCGGCCCTTCAGGGCAATAGGGCCTAAAGGTCAGTTCACACCACCACCTGGCATGGCCTTTAAGGATCTGGAAGGTCCAGCATAGATATACAAGAACTTAAAGGCAGACAGAGAGGAAGTGGTCCCAGGAATAAGTAGTGACTGGGAGAAAGATAGGCACTGTTTCTTTGACAGCCTGGGACCAAACAACTGGCCGAATGGGCAGGGCGAGGCTCCCTTCTTTCCTAACCAAATCGGGGACCAACTGGGAGAAGGGGACCAGCATAAAGGCTGTCTCTTCCCTCAGAATAGGGACATACCTCAGCAAGAAAGGCTGCCTGTTAAATCCTCCAAGCTAGGGGACTAACCGGAAAGGATGTCCAGCTGAAGGAAGCTCACGTAAGCCCTGCAGCTGGCTTAAACTATAAATCCAGTTCCCAGAGAGAGGTGCGGGATGGGGAAAAGACTCCTGAACGAAGGAGGGAAATACTGAATACGCTGAAAGCAAGGGGCCTAGGATACAACCTCACCAAGAAAGACAGCTGAGGGGGAAGTCCTGTTAGACAGAGGGAAATATTGACTACTCCGAACCAGAGAGCTGTGTGAGATATAACCCTAATTCCTGAGAGGGCTGAGGTGAAACTCCTGTTTAAAGGAGAGGGGTACTGACTGTCTTAAGGCAAATAGCAGAGAGGCTGTTAGCAATACAGTCCAGCTGCTGCAGAGAGGAGCTGAGAGCAGTTTTGAGGAAGCGCTTTGTAGCTGGCCCCAGGAGAAGCCTCAAGGAATCACAAAGTCAAGGCAAGTATACCAGAGTCTGCAGATTTTGTGAAGATGCTGATATGCAAGGTAAAGGTAGGAAAACCCAAGGAAAATGGTGGTGGGATTTAAGGAACAGTACTTAGCCACCTAAACAGGGTCCCTAGGCTGGAACCAAGAGATGGTCCATAGGTTTTAAGAATAAAAGAAGCCAAGAATGACAAAGTTCCAGACAGAGGCTCGGAGACAGTCTTGAAGACCATGAGATTGTGAGTTTCCTATTTTCTGGCCTTTTCTCTTAACCCCAGAAGGGGAATGGACTGAGCAGTGACCTGGCTGGAGGGCTAGGCCACATAAAACAACAGATCATTGTGGAGCCAGAACTGCTAAAGGGAGCCTTAGAATCACTGCAGTATTGCATCTGAACATGAGGAGATGATCTGGAGATGAGTGGCTCAAGCACCCTCTCAAACTGAAAAAATCTGGCATCAAATCGTCTGTATGTGCACACGTGTGTCCATCCAACTCTAGATAGGGCTAGTTGGGAGTCATGCAGATCACTCTGATGGAACTGAGGGTAGCTACAGCCCTCACCTCAGCACCCTGTACTTGTTCTAGCTCTCAACAACAGAAGTATTTTCTCCTGTTGTACTTCAGGGACTGCTCCAATTTGCCATATGATCTATATTCCTTTACACAGTGTCTGGGAGGAGCCAGAATTGTAAATTGACATTTCTGGTGACTCAGTTTCAGTTTTCCATAGTTTCCCATTGTATCACTAAGACAGTTGGTAAATAATCTGCATCAATAATGCATTTGAAGGACCAAAGTCCCATGAAACAGATATGTAGCCTCCAATCTTTTTCAGACAGAAGCACTTAGGCCACGGGAGTTTTAGATTGAGAGGGATCATACTAGCAATACTGTCGACCAACATTAGTACTGCTTGCGAATACATGTGGAGGGACTTAAGGTGCTAGTGACAGTTTTGTTTTTGCGCTGGCATTGAGTTAGTGTGATGCCATCTGAAATTTTTCATGACCAAAGGAAAGGGCTGAGGTGATGCTTTTCTGGACTTGGCACCTTTGTTAGGACCTATATATTAAGGAGGGCACTGTGATTTAAAAATCTTCCCTAGTTCAAAATGCTAAGACCCTGATCACCGGGGAAGAGAGCTATTGCCATCAGTAGTTATACCAGATTTAATTTGGACTGGTGCATGCTGAAGAAACTCCTGGACTTATAATATGGAGGCTAGGAGGGCTAGAAAGAAAGAAATGGTGGGAAAAGAGGCCCCTTTACTGTTTACTTTTCCTTCCACATCTTGGCTACTTGCCGCTTTCATCACTTCATTGCCAGCTACTTAGGGCGACTGGAGGGGGAGGGTTGGAATGGAGTTGGTAGTGAGGCGTGGCAATTGCAGCAGAAGCCAGGGACAATAACTTGAACATAAGGGGATAGCAACCTACAGCAGAATGTGGTGACAAGACGTAGCTGTAACTTTTCTATGGCTCTGTAGATGTCCTCCTAAGTATAGTGTCACAGCACTCGATACTCTGCCTAAAAATCTGTCCTCAGTGCTTTGTTTAATTATATTATATAATTTGATTCCCTAATGCTGATTTGGACAGCTGGTCTTCCTCCTTGCGGAAAGAATAATTTCCTATTTTTGGTTATACATGTGCACAACTAGAGAAATCAATATAGATCTGTGGTTTGGTCTTTTCTGCAGTGATCTGCTATAGTGTATTCTGTGAATGTGAGTAGGGCTGTGCTGCTTTATTTCTTCTTATAATTCTGCTTCAAGAGAGGGCCTGCAAAAATAGGCTCATAATTAATAAATTAGTGTGATCTTGGTAACTACCATCTGGAAAATTAGATTTTTACCTTTAGAAAAATAATGGAAAAAATACTGAGGGGAAAAAATCACTAACCATTTAAGCACTATAGCACTATAGTCAACAAGCAGCACTAGTTTACCAAGAAAAAAACCGCATGAGACAAACCAGATTGCTTTCAGACATAATTACAAAGTTACTACATGAGACAAGGTGGATGAGATAACATCTTTTATTGGACCAACTTCCGTTGGTGAGAGATGCAACTTTTCAAGCCATTCAGACCTCTTCTTCAGGTCAGAGTTACTACATGAACAGAACACAAAATGGATTTCAGAAAAGCATTTAAATAGTGTTTTCTTGAAATCTTACTCTCAAAATTATTAAAAATTGGCTTGGATAAGAAGATTCAGACTGAAACAGGCTGATAGATTAAAAACAAAAGATGATAAAATACAAGCTATCGAATGTACTCCTGGGGGAATTCTGCCCTACTGTGCAATGTAGAATTTGTGCAGAATTAATGTTCTTCACAGAAATTCATTTTTCCCCTGTAGAATTGGTGCTGCACAGTTGCTGGCCACCACTAGGGGTGGCTGGATCCAGCAGAGCCCGGCTCTCCAACTTGCAAATACAGGACACTGCCAGCGGGAAGGGAGCTAGAGGATTCCAGGCAGCTGCAGTTCCCAGCATGTCCTGAAGGAAGGAAGTGGTGTGTAGAAAACTGCGTACAAGATCAGGATCCAACATCTGGCTGTTTCTCTTTCTGGCTCTGTGAAAAGGGAGTGGGGGGGAGTGGGGATGCTGGTGTGGCACCTCGCAGCTGGGCTCTGTGGCAGGACTAGGGGGTACAGGTGTCTGGGCTGGGAGGATGCCCCACAGATGGGCTCTGGGGAGCAGGGAGAGTGGGTGTCTGAGATCAGACAGGTGGAGCTTTCCCCCCAAGAAGTGCCCAACAAAAGCATAACAGAGAAACAGGAACGGGGTTGTCATAAGTGTTTCTTTAATTCTCTACTCCTAAGAGAATCTTTTTTTTGTTGTCTGTATTGTTACAGACATATTTACTGACTGGTATTTTTAAATAAATCACCAAAATAATTGAAACTGATGTGATATTTTGTTTTTTGACAAATAAAATATGAAGAGTTTTAAATATTGTGTGTAGAATTTTAAATTTTTTGGTACAGAATTCTCCAGGGAGTATGAATTGAAGAGGGTGGATAGAAACAAAATGTCCATGGGGTACTGAAGAGATAAGTGTGAGGTTTGGTATTTAAGATTTTCTCTAATTATCTTTGAGGAGTGTGTCTATGTGGTGTTCAATAGGCTAAAGAACATTCACAGAAGATGTAGGAATTTAAGGTGGCCCAAAGAATCATGAAGCACTTATTGAGAAGAGTAATAGGATGAAATTAAGAAACTGACTATTTAAAATGTATATCAGGAAAAAATGAAGAATGTCCTTGGAAAAGGGCTTCCACCATTTCCATTGTCAGATTACCACTTAAGAAATTTACAACTAGAGTGGCCAATTCACAATCATACAGTAACTATACAAAACAAGCCTGCAGTACTATACAACCTTTTTATTTTACAGTTCTACTTTCTGGTATTAAAAAGCCACTTTACTTTACCTATTTGAAGTGTACAGAAAAATTTAGTCAGGCAAAGGACAGTCAAAGTTTACCCTTAGAGAAACTGGGTATGTATTAGGTCCTAGATGAAGAATGTTCAGGCAAGGAACATACATCTGACTGCATAAAGCAAACACAATAAGACAGCAATAACTGATTTGTCAATTTTTGTCTGTGTATTTCAGTTGGGTGAATCACTGTGGTGTCTGGGTACCACTTACAAGAATAAAAGCATTATTTATCCAAGGAAGACTACTATGATCTTTTGCAGGTTTCAGCTGCTTGATGATCTCTCTCAAACATTTGATTGACAGATTGTTGTTATATAAAATCTTCCTGTGACACCCTGGCACACCCTTATTCACCACTGTCATATAATTAGGATATGTTTTGCACAAAGTATGCATTGTGAGGTATCATTCTAAAAGTCTTGATCTGCTAGACATTAATACCTCATTGGATTGTATGTGCTATCATTGTATGTGAAGCTATGAAGTTTGGCTGCGTATATGAAACATGTTGTGAGGTTCAAAACACCCACAAGCAGCCTTTCAGGTACAACAGTAAAAAGGTCAAACAACGTTAACGGCTTATTGAGGAAATGCACAAGGATTACCCCAGGAACTGTGTACAATCGAAACCTCTCAGAGACAGCACTACATAATGGGACCTGTTTGACCCAGGTCACAGCAAAAGACCTTTCCAGCAAGTGGGAAGAAGATAACATAGGGGGAAATGACATCATGATGGTACCTCACTCCCCCTACAACCACACACCTGGAAACACCTGAGGAACAGAGACTGAACTGGAGGAAGTGATGGTCCCAGGCTAAACGGATTTCTAGCCTGCAGATGAAAACCTGGGAAACCTAAGCTGCAAAGCAAAGGCTTGTGGCTCAAGAATCTGCCAGCCTGTTTATCACTCAGGGTGAGAATTTGCTAATTCATATCCAACCTATCTAGTACGTTAAGCTCATTTTGCGTAGGTAATCTGCTTTGATCTGTTTGCTATCATTTATAATCACTTAAAATCTATCTTTTTATAGATAAACTTATTTTATATTTTAATCCAAACCAGCATGCATTTGACTAACGTGGGATAGGCACGGGTGCCAAAGGTGGCACACGAGCTGGTTTTCAGTGGCACTCACACTGCCTGGGTCCTGGCCACCGGTCTAGGGGGCTCTGCATTTTAATTTAATTTTAAATGAAGCTTCTTAAACATTTTAAAAATCTTATTTACTTTACATACAACAATAGTTTAATTAGATATTATAGATTTATAGAAAGAGCCCTTCTAAAAACGTTAAAATGTATTACTGGCACGCGAAACCTTAAATTAGAGTGAATCAATGAAGACTCGGCACACCACTTCTGAAAAGTTGCCGACCCCTGGACTAAGGTGTCTAGGGGAAATCTCAGCTTGGTTACCGCAAGCTGTGCAGGGTCCTCTTCGCATTAAGGGAAAGACAGACTGGGTATTAAACCTGTATACTGGCCAGATTTGACCAGGGAAGGATGGTACTACTCTAGGGTCCTAGGTTGGGAAGCTGGTGGTTGGAGAGCCTGCATGTAACTGCAGCTGGGTGTGTCCGTACTTGTGTGAATGCAGGTGAAAGTGCAAGATTGGTACTCTGCAGCTTGTCACAGCAGCACAGTGTGCACAGGAGCCTAAGCTGGTGGGTCAGAGGGCTGAGTGGTATCCCAGCTCCAGGTGGCACCCCTGAGGGATCCCGTCACACTTCCCACATTCTCTAATAATGTATTAATTTCAGACATCAAGTTTTTTCTTAGCCTCTTAAAATCCTAATTTAAACGACAGCAAGATAATTTTCTAAGTAACCCGTTCAGAGAATCAATTCTGGGCAAAGACACTTACGAAAGTGTAATACTTAATACTTGTATTTATATAGCAAATTTTCAAAGCACTGTTCAAACGTTAGTCTGACAATAACCCATGTTTTACACACAAGTAAAGAACAGTTGTAGACACATGCAAAGACAAGAAGTTTTAAAGTACTTACTTAAAATGTCATCTATGTTTCCACTATCTAGACTTGTTATTTCACTTCTTGCTGGATTCAAAAGCCAAGATACCTGTAAAAAGAAACAGGTTTTAAATCTATATTTAACATTTATAATGTTTCAACATTGATAAATAATTCATCTCACAGATTTTAAACATCATAGGTTAAAAATGACAACACATAACATAGCAAAAATTCAATCGTTTCAGAAAAAGGCACTACACATTTGTAAGTAAAGTTTATTTACCTATGTATAAATCTCTCATGCAGTTAAAGTATTATCTGGTTATAATCTATTCAATTTTTCTTCCTATTCTTTCAGTTCTAAATATGTTCAGTAAATATTACAGGTCATTTCTATGTCTTGAAAAAAAAAAATCTATACAGAAATTTATATTTTTTAAAACAGAAGACCAGCCCATTTACTCTTAGCAGTGAAATGAAAGCCACATATTAGCAATCCAACTGTCGTACTCCACAGAGAAAGATTTAGGAATACAGTGTTAGCCCACCTAAGAGGTTTTTGTTTTGTTTTTTTAAGTTGCAATTGTGCCCAGCTAAACTAGCTATGTTTTCAAATCCTCATTTTCTGTGGTTCCTCACATTTCTTCAGTCCTTGAATGCAATGGCATTGAATTGTATTAAACGTTTATAGAACCTATCACCATGACAGTTAGATGCTTCAATTACAAAATTAAGTTACATATAGAATCATACTGGACTCAATGTAATTATAATGGCAATACCAAGTTCTATCCATATTTACTTACCATTTGTTTTTAAAAAAAAGAGTCTAACAGCGTGATTAGCAGTTAAATGTAGAAAAAACATTTCAAGCCAGACAAGATATAATCAATAACAGATGAGGTTTTGGGTATCACATTGCCTTCCATTCTCCTCTCTGCAAAGATTAAGATTCCTCTGTGGGGCAGGGAAATCTGGAAGGTAGAGAGGGGGCAAAAGCACCAAAGGAAAACATATGAGAGCTAGACAGTTTCACTTGCAGCTGTTTGAAGAAAACACACTAGCTTAACAATTTCACTTTTTGTGCATAGATACAGGGGTTGAACAGTCTCCTGGAGAGGCCATTCCTAAAGCAGAAATCAGCAATCACAGAAGAGAAGGCGGAATAAAAGACAAGACACATCACAGCTAAATCTTCACTGACAAAATAGGAGAAATTTTACCACAGGATAATTAACACTCATTAGCTATCCCACTGTAAAAACATAGTGGAGACAAGACACTGTACTTTTACCACAAGGTAAATGGGGCAAGGTTAACCCTAGGGTAGCAGGAGCAGCAAAGAATCCTGTGGCACCTTATAGACTAACAGATGTTTTGGAGCATGAGCTTTCGTGGGTGAATACCCACTTCGTCAGATGCATAAGATTGCTGACCTCACCTAGTTACCTCGTTCTGAACTGTACAAGTGCCCTATCTCCATTTAGGATAGTACAGTGAGAAACTATTGTGTGATGGTTATCTTGCTGTCAAAAAAAACAACAACGAGATCTTTGTGTCAATTAAGACAAAGCCTTAAAGGAAGAGCTGAACCAAGAATCCCAAGAAAGGTGGAGAAGGGAAAAAAATAGAAGCAAAATTGCCTCATTTGGTGTGGAGATTGAATTTATTTCGGCTCACAAAAACAGTACTTGTAATGATTGTACTTGTAGCATAAATGAGATTTACAGTCCCAAATCTACTTATACTTTTCAAATAGTATGTGAAGGAATGTTGGCAAGGTCTCTTTTTTCCCCTGTTGGGATTATCTAGCTTTTATTGTCAAGTCCCATTAAGCATCTAGAATACTGATTTTAGGTTTTCTAGATTCCAGGACCAACATAATTCAAGTGACAGGTCTCCTCTACATGTTAGGAACATTGGAATGTCCACTTAAGCACATGTAAATTAGCTTGGAAAACCAAAGTAACATGTAACAGTAAGGCATTATCTGTATCACTCAACCTGGTCATTTTTGATTTTCTAAAAAACAGTGGTATCTAGGGAAAGGTTATAGAAAGCAAGATGTTTATTACAGAGACAGTGCATCTACAGTAGCTATTTTTCAGTCCCTCTCTCTGGGGACTGTTGAAGTCTTGAAATTCTATTCTAGTCTATATAGGTTCTTATACCAGGGTCATCACCATGGTATCAGAGGGCCTTCCAGCTAGGCATTAAGCAACGTGACTACACATTTGTCTCGCTTGTTCTCTTGTTAGGGAGAGAAGTTTGTGCACTGGGGTGTCTTGATGTGGTAGAGTTTCAGTTTTTTAAAATGTATACATTGCTATATATTTACATTACAGAAAGCAAGGTCAACAAAATGCACCTTGCACTTGGAGTGGAAGGTGGAGGCTAGTGATGGTCCTTAATTCCTGGAGGAGTTCATTCCACAGTCTCAACTCAGCTCCAGAAGATGTTCTGTTTTGCTCCATAGATTAGATTTATCCTTACTGTAGAATTGTGAGGTCCCAAAGAGCTAAGTCTGAAATTATTTCCCTGAAGACTACTGGGTTTTGGGACTACTCTCCTGTGATGTTCTTCCCATTGAGACAAGAACATGACATCCAGATATCTTCTTTCATTTTACTCCACTTGTGTAAGACATATGCAACCACAGTGATATTGTCAGATATTACCATGCTGCTCTGGTTTTGTTGGATAGGCTAAAGATTAATTAGGGACAGCTGAACTAACTCCAGTTGTAATAATTTTAGAAGGAAGATAAAGAGAAAAGAGAATCGCTGCTTGAAAAACCCAAGAAAAAACCTCCAGAAAGTGGGACCTTCCAAGATGTACCATACAGGTCTCCAGAGGAACCTCTGTGACAGGCTTCTGTGTGATTCTCCACCTGCACTTCAGTTTCAGTATGTCAGATCCCCTGACATATCAACTTGAAAGACTTGAATTTCTTAAAGCCACAAATCAGTTGTTAGCATAGTGTTACTGTAGCAGTGGCCAGAACTTCTGAAAACAAATTTTATCACCTGCATGTTTACTGTGGTAACCTGGTTTCAGAGTCAAAATATTAGTTTTACATTATCAGGGTGTTTAGTAAGATACGCTTACTTTAAATGGAGCAGGAACTCCCTAAGTTTTTATATTTATATTTGTAACATACAACTTATCACCAAGTGCATGTACTTAACTGAAAACCAAGTACAGAGTTCACTGACCAAGATAAAACCATACCCCACCAATCCAGAGAAACAAAATATAAGCTAGCATTTCCCAATACAAACACCTGAGGCAAATCCTTCAAAGAGAGGAGCCTTAAAGCAAAACTAAAATGTTTGGTTGCTTCCTCCAAGTCTGTTATTGCATCAAGGTTTAGTACAACTAGCTGCCTCTCTTGAAACAAAGCCCAAAAAACAGAGTCTTCAGATACTGCAGTGAAGATAGAGTGGCACTTACATACTCATTTCTCATTTTTGTTTAAATTAGTATACAGTATACCTTTCCCAAGAGCTCCATTAATCTGAATCTACTGAAATATTCCATTTCTCATGAACAGTGTAGAAGAATGAAGTCCAATATCTTTATAAAAAGTTGCGATGTATCAACATATTGACAAAACAACAGTTGAGGATGCCAAAACCTTCACAGTGGATGGATAATAAGGCTAAATGTTAAAAAGGAAGTGTCTATCTTCTCATATGAAACATTATGTCAATCAATATGCAAGGTTTATGTTCAATTCAGAGGTTTTTAATATATCAACTGCCCAAGACAAGAAAACATCGCCTTTTGACCCAATAATCCTGCTGTCCCATGAAATGAAAGAAGTTTTTTTTTTAAAAGTACTATGAATATTAAACATGAAGAGAGATACCATTTCCTTATTTAAATCGCTAAGAAGCTACACAGTTCTGACAAATTTTATCTTGGCTTCTTGTGAAGTCTATGAATGCCACCCTTGGGCAATAAACAAGATTCTCTTGAGGAAATCATCTGTGAATGTCAATTGCATTCTTGTTTAAAAACAGGCATTGAAGGTATGCTTTTAAAAGCATGCTGCCAGAACAAAAATATTTTGGTAATCAGAAAGTAGTTAAGTATCAGAGGGGTAGCCGTGTTAGTTTGGATCTGTGAAAGCAGCAGAGAATCCTGTGGTACCTTATAGTTAGTCTATAAGGTGTTATAGTCTATAAGGTTAGATATATAGCACCTTATAGTTAGTCTATAAGGTGTTATAGTCTATAAGGTTAGATATAGTCTATAGTATAGATATAGTCTATAAGGTTAGTCTATAAGGTTGGTTAGTCTATAAGGTGCCGCAGGATTCTCTGCTGCTTTCACAGAAAGTAGTTGTACATTTAAAAATATTTACGTAAATTAAGTAATAAAAAAAAGAGACACCTATAAGACCTCTAGATACCTTGACACTTGCTTAATCTTATCATAGTAGAACACACAGAGAAGCTCTTAAAATCAAACATCCAACAGGAACAAATTAACTCAACTCAGCCAACGAATCCATTACAAAAACCTTTTCACCAACAGAGTTTCATGGACCTTCAATGGTCTCCAAGAACTTTATCATATAAATGACTATTATGATACTTACTACTAAGCAACGGCTATTTTAGAGTTTCATTGGGTCTATTTGTAACCTCATAACTTTCTAAAAGGTTCTTCTTGCAGTTAACTTAATACTTTGTTTCAACCCAAATGTAATTTTTGGTGGAAAGTCTCAGTGAGATCTGTTCCCCTATTCTTGAGAGATAGAAGAATGGAGGAGGGGAGAATACTTCTCAGCATGAAAAGGAGACTTTTTGTACATTCAATACTTAAAAAATGGACTGATCTTGAGATAAACATACACGTAAGTAGAACATGGAGTAATATGGGCTTCTTATTAACAGTTCCTATGTACCTTTTGATGGCAGTTTCCTCCTCTAAAAGTTTCAGTGGAAGAGCAAGCCAAGTATGGTCAAAAGGAACAGGAAGTTAGGGCATATCTACAATACGTTCAAATCAAGGGAACTGAATACAACACTGAACCAAATTGTAGCATCAATGGTACCTTGCTCATATTCCATATACAGGCTAAAACCTTGGACATGCTCAACGAACACTACAAATTTGAACAGATCTGCTGACTTGGCTGTTCCTGGTATAGGTGGGACCTTCGGGTAAATATAATGGAGAAAGACAAGATAAAGTTGGCTGATCTTAATAAAGGACTTGCTACACTGGATTAGACCATGATCCATCTAGTCCAGGATCCCATCTCTTGCTTCAGAGCAAGGTGCAAAATACACTATAGGGGCAGTTCCAGAATAATGTATACAATAGAAAAAATAAATTCCCCTACCTCTGTCATGCAGGGTTTGACTTATGCCCTGAAGCACAAGGGTTTAATCTCTGTTCCAACCCCAACTATGCACCATTTTGTTTATCCTAATATGACAGTAATGTTATTCAATACCCATACTGCATGTCCAAATTAATGAGTTCCATGTTACTACCATTATACTTTTTTCTCTGATTATTAAGTAAATCTTTCTCCCACATTTTACTCTATTAATTGCGGTTTGTACACAGTAATTGCTAACTGAACAGAAGAGGCAGACTTGGATAGGCAAAATGACCATTTGACCCTAAATTTCTTATTTTAATTACTTCCTTGGAAAAATACTGAAGTGGTTTAAATGAGTGTGTGAATAAGACAATCTTAAAAAGCAAGCACTAGACTAGACCTGTGGTATTTCAGGTTTTCTTTCCTTTTTGAAATTCACATCATGAAATAGAGGTCTTCACTTCCCATGTAAACTGCCTGGAAGATATAGGTAATCTATTATTCCCTGGGGTATCATGGTTTCTAATTAGCATTGCATTTGCAAGGCAACTAACAGCAATAGCTTAGTGTATTCTCACTAAACCTTTCATTTATCTTTCTTTCTGCTAAAGGCACATGACCAGCTGCCTCTCCTCTCTACCAGGAAATTATTTTTGTGCCTGGCAAACAGCTCTATCCTATTTCTAATCCAGATTGACATACTGGAGCTACTATCAGAAACTCTAACCCCACAGGATTCTGTGGCTGACTTTCAGTCCCCAGGTACATTTCCCTTTCTGCACAGCGCTAATCTGCTGCTGCTTTGAGATTTGCATTAACCTGGCAGGCAACAGGAAGCACAAGGGTTTGCAGCCTGTTGTAGCTGGATACAAGTTGTGAGCAATCTCAGGAGAAAGTAGCCTGAAACTGACAGTGAGGACAGTTCAACCCTTAATTGGAACAGAAACACCCAAGAGTGATCCTGAACATTCACATAATTAAGATTTATTGAATAGTGCCAGTTTTTATTTGGTGATTAAGCACAATACTGTTTGCTATGTTTTGTACTATAAAGAGGTCTCTAGGAACAATCACTTCTTAAAAGTTTTTACTGAAAAAAATGTGGTAGCAGCAACTTTTCATAATTACAACAACATGAAAATATTTTTTCTACTATTCATATTTTTGTACAACAGCTATAGCTACAACTTGATCTGAAAACTATAAACATAAATAAAGCCACTAAGTAAAACAAAATCTATCTACTGTAATTACAATCACTAATTTGGAACAACAGCTAACACAAACCAATCTAGATTATTTGTATTTTGTTTTCTTATTCGAACCTGGTATTTCTAGCCTTATATTTAGCAACTGTGAGAGCTGACATATCTATTTGGGCTAAATTGTTCTTAATAGTTGCCCTGGAGTCATTAGACAAATAGAGCAATATGTTAAATATGGGTAGTTTTTATATATATAATTTGTTTTTTAATTAAAAAAAGTAGAATGCAACTGGAGCACCTGAAAACCTTTGCTAAATGCATTGCAAACCTTTTGCTATCCCTATAGACAGGAAAAGAACATATCTGCTCCACTTTACAGAAGTAACTACAACAGTGAGGGATTAAAAAAAACAAAGAGAGGAACCAGATGCAGCTCAGACTTTTTCCAGTTGCAGGAACAAAAGTTCCATTTAGCCCCTCCAAAATGCCACCTACACAAAAGAGAACCCGGAAACCTCTTTGAAAGAGACTGTCTTGATCCCTACAAAAATTGGTCTCACCAATACGAAAGAAAGTGGAGTCATTTTGGGAAGCTGTCATCTTTAGCTAAAATTGTTCAGTAACAAACAACAATTAGACCACATGCATTCTTTGTTTAAAGAAAACAAAAAAGCTTGAGAAGAACTAGCCAAACTTAAAATCATTTATCAGACAGAACTCTTTGCTGGAAAAAAACACCAAGAAGTATAAAATCAAGTCAAGATTTCAAATATCTTTGAATTTATGAAATTCCAGATTGTACTGATTCTGAACCCCAAATCATAGCAAATCTTATCTGTACGTGTCTGGAACTAGCTATGACAAGTGATCCTATTCAGGTGGAAAGAAGCTGGATTGTTATCATGACGTGTGTGACAGGAAGAAAATCATGAAAAAAAAACTATCTAGATATCTAAATTACTACATATCTCCATTACTACAGTACACTATACTTTTGCTGTTTCATTAACCAATGAGCTAATCAGGTTCCAACTTTCTAGAAATATTTCCTAATTAATTCATTCAATCTTCTGGATTTGTTTTGATAGTTCCAACTAGACTGTCATAAGGCTTTTCAATACATTTTTATCTATTATATTTAAAAAATATCTTTTTTTGGAAAAATAAGGTAGGGTCAGTTCTGCTGAAATGCCTTCTAAAATGCAATTAAAAAAATAACTCGTACTTGAAGTTTGTGTTTGTTATTCATTTGGCTCCACAACAAATCCAACTTTTAACATTCTCTCAAAATAAGTGTACGTGCTTTGTTATTTAATAACATCTAAAGGAGACTCAAGAACCACTTTCCCTAGAATTAATTAATACAGAAAAGATGGCATTTCATTTTCCATTGACATTCCCTCCCTGGATGAAGCCATGCCTCAATTTTTGCTTTCTCACTTTAGTATTTGATTAGGTAGCCAAGACCATCTATTTCAGGAAAAGAAATTTATTAACTGGATTTTTAAATCTATAACAACTAGTCATCACTATTATAAGAATACAAGATCGGCCATACTGGGTCAGACCAAAGGTCCATCTAGCCCAGTATCCTGTCTTCTGACAGTGGCCAATGCCAGGTGACCCAGAGGGAATGGACAGAAAATCATCAAGTGATCCATTCCTTGTCACCCATTCCCAGCTTCTGGCAAACAGAGGCTAGGGACACCATCCCTGCCTATCCTGGTTAACAGCCATTGATGGACTTATCCTCCATGGATTTATCTAGTTCTTTTTTGAACCCTGATATATTCTTGGCCATCACAACATCCTCTGGCAAGGAGTTCCACAGGTTGACTGTGGGTTGTATGGAAAAATACTTCCTTTTGTTTGTTTTAAACCTGCTGCCTATTAATTTCATTTGGTGATCGCTAGTTCTTGTATTATAAGAAGTAGTAAATAACACTTCCTTATTTACTTTCTCCACACCAGTCATGATTTTATAGACCTCAGTTAAAGCTCCCCTTTTCTAAGCTGTCTCTTTTCCAAACGGAAATGTCCCAGTCTTATTAATCTCTCCTCATACAGCAGCCATTCCATACCCCTCATCATTTTGGTGCCCCTTTCTGAACCTTTTCCAATTCCAATATATTTTTTTGAGATGGGGCGACCACATCTGCATGCAGTATGTATAGTTTGGATTATGTTTTCCAGTGTGCGTTACTTTGCATTTATCAACTCCAAATTTCATTTGCCATTTTGTTGCCCAGCCACCCAGTTTTGAGAGATCCTTTTGTAGCTCTTCGCAGTCTGCCTGAGACTTAACTATCTTGAGTAGTTTTGTATCATCTGCAAAGTTTGCCACCTCACTGTTTACCCCTTTATCCAGATCATTTAAGAATATGTTGAATAGGACTGGGCCCAGCACAGACCCCTGGGGGACACCACTATTTATCTCTCTCCATTCTAAAAACTGACCATTTATTCCTACCCTTTGTTTCATATCTTTTAACCAGTTACCAGTCCAGGAGAGGACCTTCCCTCTTATTCCATGACTGCTTACTTTGCTTAAGAGCCTTTGGTGTGGGACCTTGTCAAAGGCTTTCTGAAAAATCTAAATACACTGTCTCCACTGGATCCCCTTTGTCCACATGCTTGTTGACCCCCTCAAAGAATTCTAGTAGATTGGTGAGACATTATTTCCCTCTACAAAAAACATGTTGACTCTTCCTCAACAAATTGTGCCCATCTATGAGTCTGACAATGTTGTTCTTTACTATAGTTTCAGCCAGTTCGCCCGGTACTGAAATCAGGCTCACCAGCCTGTAATTGCTGGGGTGACCTCTGGAGTCTTTTAAAAATTGGTGTCACATTAGCTATCCTCCAGTCATTTGGTATAGAAGCTCATTTGAATGATAGGTTACAGACTACAATTAGTAGTCCTGCAATTTCACGTGAGTTTCTTCAGAACTCTTGGGTGAATACCATCTGGTCCTGGTGATTTATTACCATTTAGTTTATCAATTTGTTCAAAAATTTCCTCTAATGACACCTCAATCTGGGACATTTCCTCAGATCTGTCACTTAAAAAGAATGGCTCAGGTTTAGGAATCTCCTCACATCCTCAAGTGTGAACACTGATGCAAAGAATTCATTAAGGGCTGGTCTACACTACGACGTTAGGTCAAATTTAGCAGCATTACCCCGATTTAACCCTGGACCCGTCCACACAAGGAAGCCCTTTTTTCTGACTTAATGGGCTCTTTAAATCAATTTCTTTACTCCACCTCCGACGAGGGGATTAGAGCTGAAATCGGCTTTGCTGGGTTGAGTTTGGGATAGTGTGGATGCAATTCAACAGTACTGGCCTCCGGGAGCTATCCCAGAGTGCTCCATTGTGACTGCTCTGGACAACGCTCTCAACTCAGATGCACTGGCCAGCTAGACAGGAAAAGGCCCGCAAACTTTTGAATTTCATTTCCTGTTTGGCAAGCGTGTTTGCAGAGCTCATCAGCATGATGTGCACATTGCTGGGGGTGGCTTTGCATCAAGGAGAAACACAAACAAATGTCACAGAGAATAGCCCCCTCAAGGATTGAACTCAAAACCCTTAGCAGGCTGTTGAGTTCACAAAACAAATCGAGTCAATTTCTTGTTTTGATCCATCTATCTTTTACATCTTAGGCTGGCAGCAGACAGTGCAGTACGACTGCTAGCCATCGTCATCTCCTGGGTGCTCGGCAGAAGATGCTGCATTATGATTGCTAGCCATCATTATCTCCTGGCTACTCGCCAGAAGATGGTGCAGTACAAGTGCTAGCCATCATCACCTCCTGGGTGCTTGGCAGAAGATGGGAATGACCTGGCTGAGTCACTCCCATGTCTGCCCAGGCACTCTGACTGACCTCACTGAGGTCGGCTAAAAGAGCATCCAGGAATACGACGACTATGGCTACCAATCGTAATGCACCATCTGCTGCCAAAAGGCAATGAGCTCCTGCTGTGTAGCAATGCAGTCCCATGTCTGCCAGCACCCAGGAGACGTATGGTGACGGTGAGATGAGCGGGCTCCACGCTTGCCATGGTATGGCATCTGTGCAGGTAACCCAGGAAAAAAGGAGTGAAATGATTGTTGTTGCTTTCACAGAGGGAGAGAGGGGTCTGACAACATGTACCCACTACCACTCACGACACTGTTTTTGCCCCATCAGGCATTGTGATCTCAACCCAGAATTCCAGTGGGCAGCGGAGACTGAGGGAACTGTGGGATAGCTACCCACAGTGCAATGCTCCGGAAGTCGACGCTAACCTCAGTACTGTGGATGCAGTCCGCCGACTTAATGCACTTAGAGCACTTGGTGTGGGGAGACACAATCAACTGTATAAAATGATTTCTAAAAAAACAACTTCTAAAAATTTGACCTAATTTCGTAGTGCAGACATACCCTTCGTTTCATTTAGTTGGCCTTATCATCCTTGGGTGCTCCTTTAGCATTTCAATTATCCAGTGGCCACACTGGTTGTTTAACAGGCTTCCTGATTCTTAAGTACTTAAAATTTTTTTTGCTCTTACTTTCCGAGTCTTTGCCTACCTGTTCTTCAAAGTCTTTTTTGGCCTTCCTAATTATATTTTTACACTTCATTTGCCAGTTTATGCTCCTTTCTATTTTTCTTACTAGAATTTAACTTCCATTTTTTAAAAGATGCCTTTTTGCCTCTCACTGCTTCTCTTACTTTGCAGTTTAGTCATGGTGGCACTTTTTTAGTTCTCTATCTTTTTTAATGTGGGGTATACATTTAAGTTGAGCTTTTATTATAGTGTCTTTAAAAAGCTTCCATGCAGCTTGCAGGGATTTTACTTTTGATGCTGTACCTTTTAAATTTCTGTTTAACTAACTTCCTCATTTTTGTGTAGTTCCCCTTTCTGAAATTAAATGCTACAGTATTGGGCTGCTGTGGTGTTTTCCCCATAACAGAGATGTTAAATTTAATTATATTGTGGTCACTATTACCAAGCGGTTCAGCTACATTCACCTCTTGCACCTGATTCTCTGCTCCACTTAGGACTAAATCAAGAACTGCCTCTCCTCTTGTGGGTTGCAGGACTAGCTGCTCCAAGAAACAGTCATTTAAGGTGTTAAGAAATTTTATGCCTACATCCCATCCTGAGGTGATATGTACCCAGTCAATATGGGGATGGTTGAAATCTCCCATTATTATTGAGTTTTTTTATGTTAATAGCCTCTCTAATCTCCCTGAGCATTTCACAGGTCAGGTGGTCGGTAATATATCCCTACTGCGATATTCTTATTATTCGAGCATGGAATTACAATCCATAGAGATTCTATGGTACAGTTTGGTTCATTTAAGATTTTTACTTCATTTGATTCTACGCTTTCTTTCACATATAGTGCCACCACTCCTCCCCTCCAGCACGACCTAGTCTGTCCCCTTCCAATATATTTTGTACCCTGGTATTACTGCGCCCCATTATCCTCATTCCATCAAGTTTCTGGGATGCCTATTACATCAATATCTGCATTTAATATGAGGTACTCTAGTTTATCTTATTATTTAGACTTCTAGCATTGGGATATAAGCACTTTAAAAACTTGTTAGTTTTTAGCTCTCTCCCATTACATGATGTAAGTGAATGAGACTTTTTTTCATTTGACTGTTTCTTATCAGATTTTAATTTCAAAGAGGAACAGACACTGGGCCACATCCATCAATCCGGTGTTCAAGTCAAGTACTCTCTTAACTGTAAGGATCTATGGACGTCTACTTTCTGTAGCTTCCTAATTCCTGACAGGATCACTCTAGATCAGTGGTCCCCAACCTTTCCGTCTGGCGGGTGCCAGACGAAGGACCATGGTGGCGGTGGAGCACCCGCTGAAATGCCGCCGAATTTCTGCGGTACTTCGGCGGCAACATCTCTCAATGACGTCACTTGTCGGCAATAACCAGTGTCATTGAGAGGCATCGCTGCCAAAATGCCGCAAAAATTCGGCAGCATTTGGGTGGATGCTCCACTGCCGGCCAGGACGTGGGCACATTTAGATGCGTTGAGGAGCCCGGCTCTAGATATACTAGTTTTTATTTTGTACATCTAAACTTCTGCAGTGGTAACAAAATGTCAGTCAAATTAAAATATGAGTCCAGGAACTACCTTTAAATAGGTTGTTTTCCTGCAATGAGATCTTGAGAGAGGAATCAGTCTAGCGTGCTCTAATGGACTCATTAAAAGAAGAAGCAAGCAGACATGAAACAGACATGAAACTAAGTAAATATGTCATTAGCTAATTTACTTCTAATTTCCCTAAACTAATCATATATAATACAATGCAACGATCATATTAAGGTTACAATTTCAATTCAAACAGTGATCAGTGGTTCAATATATCTGGCTCACCAATTACTACAGTAAGTAATTACATCGGTTGATAAGGATAACAAGAATTACTGCAATACTTGACAGGAAAGTTAGGAAAAAATATTGTTCTTTTAATCTAGTTCAGCAGTTCTCAAACTGTGGGTTGGGACCCTGTTTTAATGGGGTTGCCTGGCTTACACTTGCTGGGGCTAGGGGCTAAAGCCAAAGCCTGAGACCCACTGTCTGGGGCTGAAGCCTGAGGGCTTCAGGCTTGGGCAATGGGGTTCAGATTACAGGCATCAGGCCCCCTACCCCCCTGGGGGCAGTGAGGCTTTGGCTTTGACTCCTCCCCACATGGGGCAGCAGGGCTTAGATGGGCTCAGGCTTCAGTCTCCCCTCCTTGGGTCATGCAACAATCTTTGTTGTCAGAAGGGGGTCGCAGTGCAATGAAGTTTGAGAATCCCTGCTCTAATCAATAGGGCTAAATCTGAAAAGAGCAGAAGCTGACTCTCACCTTTGTTTTAAAGGGAGTCTAATTTTTAGAATGAATTCTTTATAGCTTCTCATTTCGGTGTTCTCCATCTAAGTTTCTCTGAACATATAACCTATATTGAACTCCGTTTACTTAGAATAAAGTCTACAGTACAACCATTACAGTTCTGCAGCTGTGCTGCTGTAGCGAAGATGCTTCCTACATTGACAAAGCTTTTTTCCTGTTGATGTAGGTAATTCACCTCTCCAAGAGGTGGCCGCTAGGTCAAGGGAGGAATTTGTCAGTCAACATAGCCACATCTACACAGGGGGTTAGGCTGACCTAACTATGGCATACGGGGAGTGAAATTTTTCACAGCCCTGAGCGATATAGCTAAGTCGATTTAATTTTGTGTGTGTAGACCTGGCCCCCGTTTATTGCCCTTCCCACACTAAGGCCATATCTATACTCCAAAGTTTGGTCAATGAGAGTTTCGTTGGCATACTCCCACCAACTTTTGTATATCATTCACATACATGCATACTTAACTGTTTGTGTCAGTGCTGTACGTACTCACAAGTGGTTGCATCAATGGAAAGTGTGGTGCACCACGCATAGATAGCCCAGTGTGCTTCACATCACCATCTGGCTGAATGCCTTGTGGGACATCTTTGCAGTACTTTGTGAGATACCTGCGTTTCACCAACAGACTTTTAGGAACTAAGGGCAACGTTCCCCACTTTCTCCATCCCATAATTATTGTACCTTTTTAAAAACTTCCACATGTCACACGTGCCACTTTTTGGTCTGCACCTTCATTATGGCAGAAGCATGAACCCTGCAGAGCTCAGTGCAGTTCTAATGGCCATTGCTAATACAGAACATATGACACTTCTGTATTTGCAGAACTTGGACAAGTACTACTACAACTGGGTTTGTGATGAGGCAGCTGTGGAGATGTTCAAGCACAATAGCTAGATGATGGACACAGTGAATGAAAACGCTGGCATTCAGATTAACTCCACCCAGGGGTCACTGCTTCTGGACCTGAGAAACCAACACTGGTTGGCGAGATTGCATCATAATGCAGGTCTGAGATGATGAGAGGAAGATGTAGAACTTTTGGATGCAAAAGGCCACATTCCTGGACCTATGTGGAAGCTTGGCCCAGACCTTCAGGACAGGGACACTGAATTAAGAGCTGTGATGACAGTGGAGAAGCAAGGGGCAATCACTCCAGAAGCTTGCAGTGCTGGATTACTGTCGGTCACTGGTCAATCAATTTTGAGATGGAAAATGCACAGTGGGAACTGCTGTCATCCAAGTGTGTAAAATACTCACGTGTACCCTGTTGCATAGGACTGCAACTCTTAGTAATGTGCAGGAAACAGTGGAATGGATTTGCAGGAGTGGGGTGCAAACTGTGGTGGGGTGATAGCACACATTCCTCTACTGGCACAATCCCCCTTGGCACTGAGTGCGCAAAGAGAAAGGGGATAATTTCATGGGTAGCAAGTGCTAGTGGATCACCAGGGACATTTCACTGATATCAGTGTAGGCTGCTCAGGAAAGGTGCATCACACTCACATCTCTTAGAATACAGGACTCTTCCAAAAAAAAATAAAAATAAAAAATAAAAATCTGCAAAGGGGGACATTCTTCTGCAACCTGCACATTTAGATTGGTCATGTTGAAATGCCAATAGCCATTCTGAGGGACTTATCCTACCCTTGCTTCCCTGGCTCATGAGTCTCTACACTGGCTACCTCGATAGCATCAAAAAAAGATTTAATTATTGGCACATCAAGTACAGGATAACTGTTGAAGGTGCTTTTTGTAGACTGAAGGTTTGCTGGTGCTGTGTCCTTCACTGAGGGCCAATGTAGTCAAACTTCCCCAGCAGTTGCATTTTGTGTACTCCATGGTATCTAAGAGGCAAAGGAGGAGAGGCTATCGGCAGGCTGGAGGGGTGAGGTGGACCAGCTGTGTGCTGAATCTGAGCAGCCAGAAACAAGGATTATTAGAAGAGCCAGTCATGGAGCTACATGGCTGAGGGAGGTCTTAAAAGAATATTTTAACTGTCAGCCACGGTTGTGTAATGCTTTTGAGAACTAGTGTGCCATGCGTACGAAGCTTAAATTTGGGTGATCACTGACTCCCTTTACAAATTCTGTAATGCAACTATAATGTTTGAGGTCAACTAATAAGTGTACTCTGAGTTTCCAAAAAAGAATGGTCACCTGCCTCTCATAACTACTGATCTTTATGTGTTTCATGTCCATTAACTAGACGTGTTCATCAGTGTTGCAAAGTTTTCCCTAGCAGTACCTGTACAGACGGACATGCCTGCAATCTTGTGTCCTCAAGTTCCTAGAAAAGGGTATAAAAGGCAGAGCCAAACCTTCAGTTCCTTCATACCAGACCCTTAGATGAGAGACTCCAATGCATAGAAAAGGAGGTTGGGTTACATAATGGCATAGTTGACGTCTCAAAGAACAAGTTAGAATAGGTCAACATTCTTTCTTTGAGTGACTGCATATGTCTATATATTAGGTGACTCACAAGCAGTTTTCAGTGGATGTGAGACCAGGAGGCTCATCAGAAGAGGAACTTCAGAACTGCTTTCCCTATGTTAGTGTCTCCCCTTGATGCAGCAGTAATCTCATAACATCTAGCAAAGGTAGGGAGTGAGGACCCTATTGCTGCTCTGTACAATGTCCACAATCAGGGCATTACTCACAAATACTGTGAATGTTGAGTGTGCTCTAGTTGAATGAAAAGACAGCTTTTCCAGGGGGGTGACACCCGTAGTGTTGTGGCAAATGACAATACAGCTAGTGATTCACTTGGACAGCTGTTGTGCTGTTATCAGATATCCCCTCATTCAATCTGTCTAGGACATGAATACTTGGACCTTGCATCCAAAAGCTTGCAATCTAAACTGACTACAAAAACACACAGAAATTAACCCAGAAGGGAGTGGGGGACAGAGAGGAGGCAATATGTTACTCCCTTAAACAAGAGCATCACAGCTATTAATCCCCCCCCCAATACCCCCGCCACCCTCAAAAAGCAACCCCCCCCATTATATGCTCATGTAAATAACCTCCCCATCTCCTCTCTCAAAAAAATCACTTTCATCCCCCCCCCCCCCCGCCCAAAACACATGTATCTCCTTGTGGAAAATATGAAAATTCTATCCTAATGAGGGGTGTGACATATCACGTCTGGAGAGGTCCCTCCCTGCCTCTTCTGTTCCTCCTTCTGCTGCTTCTTATGAATCTATAGTGTTTATCACCTACCCCCCACGATGTGATCTGGGAGTTTGTAAGGGTCCTGCAAGGAAGAGGGAAGCATGCCTGACAACATTTTGATTGGCTGGAATCTTACAGAACAGCAGCAGTGGCTACTTGCTGATTGAAATACAAGAGATACTTCATAACCTAGAGAGCATCCCATAAGTAGTGAGATATTAGTAACAGTGATATAATAAATTATGCAGAACCAGGGAAAATCAATATCATATGTATTGATTTTTTTAACCAGACACGAACACAGAAAAAAATGTTAAAGCTAAGTGCAAGCTCTGTTCTGAATACGTGACATGTAGATAGAATGGAAAAACCACGTTAAATTCTTGTGGTGTGTATCCAGTTACTGTCAAAGACAGATTACCGCAGTCAAACACCAAGGAAGGGAAAACTAGTTTGCATAAAAATTTGTTTTCTGCCATGCATTCTCCTTCTATTTCGTCTTCAGCAGCATCAAGACAAAGCATAGAGTCTTTTGATGAAGATAGCAATATCAGTGACAATGAAAGTGAAGCAAACTCCATTTCTTCGTCTTTTAATAAGAATTTTGCTACTCCATCTACTTCATATCAAAAACTCCTACTTCTGGAAAGTCTTCAGACATTCATCAACTCAGTATTAGGTTTTTGGATAAAATGTCCCAGAAAAAGGAACTTGGGCATGTGTTCTATTGTTGGCAGATATTCAAGCCAACAAAACATTTCATATAGTCTAAAATCTTTATATGTTGGAACTTTTTCATAAATTGTACCCAATTTACAAAGTACCAAGTAGGAAACAACTTGCAGGAAATCTTCAGAATGTTGAAACAGGTGATGTGAAAAAGAGTTGATGTTCTCATTGCACAAGCTCCTTGTGTCTCTCTAGTGTCTGTGAATACTGACCCATTCATCAAAAAGGATGTCAACAACTCCACAACCAATGTTTTACTAATTCCAATGCACAACTAGCAACATATTGCTGACCATTTTAAAAATAGTCAGAGAATTGGGGCCCCAGAAGGTTATTTAGGTTGTGACTGACATTACAGCTAATATGAAAACTGCTTGGGCTAAGTTGATAAAGGAGTATCCATGCCTTCTGTGTTATGAATGCGCTGCTCATACGATGCATCTTTTCAATGTTAATGTTGAAGATCTGACAGTTTTACTATATGCGACAAAAGTGAAAAGCATTGTCAAGTTTTTTATAAAAACAAAACAAGTACCAGCAGCTATTTTTCAGAATCATTTAGTACAGCACTCAATTTCATCCACATTACCCATCATACTCAATGGGCATCTTCTATTAAATGTCACAAATATCTTTAAATATGCAAAAAGGCTCTTCAATCAGCTGCTGTTGAAGAAAGGGTGGCCAAGTCTTGCCTCCTAGCAATCTGCACTGACATTTTTGATGATGATGTCTTTTGGATGTAAAACTCAAAATTCATTTCACTGTTTGAACCTGTAGCTGAGTTCATGCAGAACATGTAAAGAGGTTACCTAGCTTGTGCAGTAAGTGAGGTTCTTCAAGATGTGTCCCCCTGTTGGTGCTCCACTCTAAGTGACAGTGCGTCTCGGCATCGTTGATCAGACGTCTTCGGTAACAATGGCTGGTTGGGCTGTGCATGTGCAGCTGCTGTCTCACGGCATCGTTTGAGTCTGTTCAGCGTGCACACGGTGCAACCTCCTCAGTTCTCTCTCTACCGTAGAGTCCTCTTTCTTGAGCTCCAAAGTAGAGGGGAGGAGGGTGGGTAGTGGAGCACCCACAGGGACACACATCTTGAAGAACGTGTTACCACACAAGCTGAATAACCGTCTCTTCTTCGTCAAGTGCAGTCTCTGTGGGTGCTCCACTCCAGGTGAATGAAGACAATTACCCAGTATGGTTGGGGGGACTTTGCAGTTATGTGCATTGTAGCAGCGGACAGGACAGTAAGCCCTACTATGGCATCCACCCTGGCATCCTGTGTGATGGCACAGTGCTTGACAAAAGTAGAGAGAGTGGCCAGCAGTACCTTCAGCTGTAGACATCATTGGCTGTGGCCACTGTGAAGTGAACAGGACAAATCAAGGACTCTTCCAGCACCAAAGAATTCAACGTGTATTAAATGGTTCACTGCCACTAAGGAGTGCAACTGTGATCCCTCCTGGAGGCTGAAGAAAAAAGTCCCACTGCTCTGTAGCAATGTAGATGCTATAGTATTACTTATTCAGACTTGCAGATTAATTGCATAGTAGTCATGCACAAAATTTTAAAGGTTTATACTTAAATATTAAGGCTGTCAAGCTATTAAAAATAATTACATGAATAATCGCACTGTTAAACAATAATAGAATACTATTTAAATATTTTGGACGTTTTCCACATTTTCAAATATATTGATTTTAATGATAACAGAATACAAAGTGTATAGTGCTCACTTTATATTTATTTTTATCACAAATATTTGCACCTTAAAAAATAATAGAAATAGGATATTTCAATCCACCTAATACAAGTAGTCTAGTGCAATCTCTTCATCATGAGAGTTGAACTTACAAATGGACAATTATGTACAAAAAACACATTAAAAAATAAAACAATGTAAAATCGAAGAGCCTGCAAATCCACTAAGTCTACTTCTTGTTCAGCCAATTGTTTACATTTACAAGAGATAATGCTTTCTGCTTATTTACAGTGTCACCAGGAAGTGAGACCAGGCGTTTGCAAGGCACTGTTGTAGCTGGCGTTGCAAGGTATTTACGTGTCAGATGGGCTAAAGATTCACATGTCCCTTCATGCTTTAACCACCATTCCAGGGCACACGCATCCGCGCTGATGATGGGTTTTGCTCGATAACAATCCAAAGCAGTGCAGACCACCGCATGTTCATTTTCATTATCTGAGTCAGATGCCCCCAGCAGTAGGTTTATCTTCTTTTTTAGTGGTTTAGGTTCTGTAGTTTCTGACTGGAGTGTTGCTCTTTAAAGACTTCTGAAAGGATGCTCCAAACCTTGTCCCTTTCAGATTTTGGAAAGCACTTCAGATTCTTAAACTTTGGGTCGAGTGCTGTAGCTATCTTTAGAAATCTCACATTGGTACCTTCTTTGCGTTTTGTGAAATCTGCAGCTAAAGTGTGCTTAAAATGAACAACATATGCTGGGTCATCATCTGAGATTGCTATAACATGAAATATATGACAGAATGCAGGTAAAACAGCAGGGGACATATAATTCTCCTCCAAGGAGTTCAGTCACAAATTTAATTAACTCATTTTTTTTAAAACGAGTGTCATCAGCATGGAAGCACATCCTCTGGAACAGTGTCCGAAGCATGAAGGGACATACAAATGTTTAGCAAATCTGGCACGTAAATACCTTGCAATGCCAGCTACAAAAGTGCCATGCAAAAGCCTATTCTCACTTTCTGGTGACACTGTAAATAAGAACAGGGCAGCATTATCTCTTGTAAATGTAAACAAACTTGTCTGTCTTAGTGATTGGCTGAATGAGAAGTAGGACTGAGTGGACTTGTAGGCTCTGATGTTTTGCATTGTTTTGTTTTTGAGTGCAGTCATGTAACAAATAAATAAATCGACATTTCTAAGTTGCTCTTTCAAGACAAAGATTGCACTACAGTACTTGCATGAGGTGAACTGAAAAATACTATTTCTTTAATCATCTTTGTGTAAATATTTGTAATAAAAATATACACTTTGATTTCAACTACAACACAGAATACTATATATGAAAATGTAGAAAAACATCCAAAATATTTACTAAATTTAAATTGATATTCTGTTGTTTAACAGTGCGATTAAAACTGTGATTAATCACAGTTAATTTTTTAAATCATGATTAGTTTTTAAGAGTTAATCTCATGAGTTAACTGCAATTAATTGACAGTCCTATTAAACATACACCCTCCTGTCCAAATTTGGATAGGACCGTAATCCTCAAAGTTCTCATTTGGTAACTTGAGTTATTTGAGAATAAAAAAGGCCCCTAATTTTTTCTTAAGCGAGGAAAAAATGAAGGTAGGTTTACAATAAATAAGTTTACAGTGCTCCATAACCATATACCTGAAACAATTTAGCTTGGACTTTCAAAGGAAGATTTTGCTTTGGGATGAGACTATGCATACAAAGTTACAGCCTAAAAGGACGTTTTTCATGAAGTTATGAAATAACTCAAAAGTGAAAGGGTTTATTACAAAAATCTCTTCTAAACTAAGTCTTAAGGCTTGCTCCATATGAAAGTTAATACACACATACACACACAGAACAAACAACCTAAGATTTTTCCAAACAGAAGAGATTTTCATATGTTTAATACAAATTTCTTAGTATTTGGGGACTTGTCCTTTGAATTCTCAATTTAAGAATGATAGGATTCATTTCTGCTAAACATTGCAGCCAGAGAGAGTTATTACAAGATAAAATGACCAATATATTGTTTTAGGTTAAAATCTTGCATGTAGAATATCCAATAGCTAAAATTTAAACAGGATTACATATGTAAATATTTGTATGGTTTTAAGTCACATTGTTGTCATTTGTTAGCCCAAACGAAAATGAAAAAAATCCTATCCTATCTTAATTATACTGTTTTTAACTACACCAGCTTTAAATGTCAATCAGAGGTAATCCCCAAGAGGTCCACACACTTGCTGAGCTGCCTTCACTAATTAATGGATCATTAGTAAGAAAGAACCCCTTACTGCTACCCTGTGCACCACATACTGTCTTAATTACCTTTGTAAAGCAACCAATTTGTCTTTCACTCATTTGGCCTGAAATCCCAAGTGATTTGACTCAAAAAGCTTTATGTATAAAAATGTTATAAGAGAATCTCATTTTAGACATCAGCCAAAAAAAAAGTGGACACAGAGTTTTCACCAAGATTTAAGAAAGGGGGTTTTAATAGTTAACTATAAAAAAAAAAGTTAAATGTGAAGTTGAGAGCATTAATAGCACAATGAATATAGAAAGTAGAAAAACAATCCTTACAGGATCACAAATTTGCATATATCAATCAGACAGTCTCTCTGTTGCTATTGACACAGCTGGCCCTGATGTACCGCTGATCTGATTACATGACATAGCTAGAGTAGATGGCACAGCACTACAACGGTTAGTCATTCCTTTTCAATAGTACCCAGAGAGTGATTTCCTCTTCCCTAGAAATCATTGCCTGCAGAGCCCCCAAGGAATGAAATCCATTCCTCTTCCTGTTGGATAGCTACATGAGACCACTTGGAGAAGTAGCAACATGCCAGGCATTCAACTGCCAACAATTTGACAACACAGTGGCATATCTCCTTTTCCACAGATGCAAAAACACAAACTCAAGTCAGGCATATTAAAGCGAGGCTAAGAAAAAAGAGAAGACACTGAAGAACTGGCTAGGTTACCATCTTCTCCTTTAACAAGAGCATCTGGCCCAGTCCTTCCCTCCCAACCCCCAATTCTCGAAGATGTGCAAAGACTCAGGTTCATATCTGACTCAGCACTTAGCCTAGAAGACCAGGTAGCCTCAGTGATTTAAAAAAAAAAAAAAAGCTTTCTTCCACCTCCAGCTTGCTAGAAGTCTCATCTTTTCCTCCCAGAACTGATCACAGCGATCTATGCATTTGTCACCTCCACATCATATTACTGGAACTCCCTGTATTTGGGGCTTAAGGTGGCAGCAATGTGGAGACTTCAGATCATGTGAAATATGGCAGCCTGCCTCCTCAGTGAGACAGGTCACCATAAGCATATTTCCTCTGTGTTCTAATTCACTTTCATTGCTGATTAAACTTCTAAGAGTGGGTCAGGACTCATCAACTCCTCCATTTTCAATCCACCAAGACAGCTTTGCTCTTCTGGGAAACACATCCCACAAAACCCAGGACAAATCATGAGAGAGCTGGAGACAAGTACAAAACATTCAATTATTGAACAAGCTTCCAGAGGACTTCTGTCTCATGCAGATTCTGACCACTTTCAGAGTATGTTACAAGGACCAAAGACATTCCTCTGACAACATTTCCCACATTAGCCAAATTAATGTGAACAGAGAAAGGCAGAAGAAAGGAAAAAAAATAAAAAAGGAACACCTGAATACCCAAGCACAGCTGCCTATACCTGGGAAGGGAGAAGAGCAGGAGATTTACTAACCCCTCCGGTTCCCTCATTATGCAGATCTAATACTTGAGATGCAGTCAGCTACTCAGATTGCGCATACAGAAAATTTTTGATGGATGAAATCCTGGTCCCAGTGAAGCCAACAAGAGTTTTTCCACTGACTTCAATGGGGCCAGGATTTCACCCTCATTGAGAATAACCACGACCCTTTGTGTACGTCTTAGCTGCAAAGAGGCCCAACATGATGTAATATATTAAATACAGTTTTCCCAGCTGTTGAAGCAAGACATACAGTTCAACAACCACAACTGACTGAATCACCAGGCAGGCTCCAGAAAGCATCACATAATTCAGTACCAGCTGAAGTCTGCAAGTTTATCGGGCTCATCTGGGGAATACGGTCAGGGAAAATCATACCTCTGTGGGGAGTTTTACATGTAAGTATTTTAAATTGGAATGATATGAATCTCTCTTATCTTTCATGGTCAGTCCATTCCTCAGTAGTAGCATCCCTCAAAAAAAAAAAAAAAAAAAAAAAAAAAAAAAAAAAAAAAAAAAAAAAAGGAAAGATATGAAACAGCATGTTACAACTAGGGCTGTTGATTAAAGCCGATTAACTGAAAAAAGTAATCGTGATTAAAAAAAGTAATCGCGATTAATCGCACTTTTCATCGCACTGTTAAACAATACAATATAAATTGAAATTTATTAAATATTTGATTTTTTCCACATTCAAATATATCTATTTCAATTACAACAGAATACAAAGTGTACCGTGCTCACTTTATATTATTGTTTTTTATTACAAATATTTGCGCTGTAAAAATGAAAAATAAAAGATAGTATTTTTCAATTCACCTCATACAATTACTGTAGTGCAATCTGTTTATCATGAAAGTGCAACTTATAAATGTATTTTTTGTTACATAACTACACTCAGAAACAAAACACAAAACTTTAAAGCCTACAAGTCCACTCAGTCCTACTTTGCATTAAATCGTTCCAAAAAACTGCTTCACATTGTTATGTTCAAACTTCCAGAGAAATCAACATCAGGCAATTTCCTGCCTGTTTGTTTTGAGCCATTATGACAAAATGAAATTCATCATTCAATACATAAGGGGCTTCCTAAACCCAGGGTTGAGAGTTCAATCCTTGAGGGGGCCATTTAGGAATTCGGGGATTGGTCCTGCTTTGAGCAGGGGATTGGACTAGATGATCTCCTCAGGTTCCTTCCAACCCTAATAATCTATGATTCTGTGACTGATTTGTGACACCAGGCCTAAATGAGGACAAAAACTTCAAACTCAATCAAGATCTGTTTCAGTTTAAAGCTGAACTGGAAACTCTTTGATAGTTCACTGTCCAATGCATGTTTTAAAGCCATTATCCTCAACATCTACAAATGCTTCGGTATGTAAGCTGCACACTGAAATATCCTCTGGAGAATGTGAACTTAAAAATCAGAGTATAAAGCCAATATTAGCAAAGAATAGGATCTGATTAGTAACTTCTATTAACTTGGAGGGAGGAGCGCAGAGGCATAAAGTAAGACACTGTACAGTCAGTGACATCAAACCATACAATGAACAAGTGACAACATTACATGATATCCATCTAAAAATTAAAGCTATTTGCTACTGAGAAAATGAGCTGAGCTTTAAGAATCAGCAACTTAAAAAAAACAAAAAAAACCAAAAAAAAGGTAAACCACAGGAAAGAAATATTTTTTTCAAAAAGTTGCCCATTTTTTTAATTGGTCAGTTTCTTCCTACTTTTATCTATTCTCCTCTCTTACTCCTGTATTCCTCTTTTCCCCCCGCTTTCACTTTGAGTGGTCCCTCAAAGACCTCAAATTAAGTTTTTATAACATAAAAAATACTTAGCAACGAGAACTAACAATCCATGTGCCTATCATTGCCCAGATTGATTTCCATTTACCGTATATACTTGTTCATAAGCCAATTTTTTTTTTTTTAGTAAAAAAGGGAAGCAACAAGAAAGGAGTTGGCTTATGAATGGGTATAGAGAGGGAGAGGTGGGACACAGCCCCTCCCCACAACAGAGGGTGCAAGGAGAGGTAGCACAGCCAGCAGAGCCAGAAGGGAAGAGGCGGGGCAAGTCTCTCTCTGCTTCTGGCCAGGCTGCTCTTCCCCTAGCCTCTGAAGCTGCTGCAGGCTCAGGGGCTGGCAGGCTCTGGCCGCGCCGGCCCGCTGGAACAGGCTGCAGCCATGCCGCCCAGTCTGCCAGAGCAGCTCCAGCCAAGCCAGAGACATCCTCCCCAGATAAGGTAGGAAGGGATGGGATGGGGAGAGTGTGGGGGTCCTAGGCTAGGGTTGGAGTCATGTGGGGAGTGGTCACAGGGGTTTCTCCCCTGACCATCAGCTTCTCCCTCCAAAAAAATTTCCCCATCAGCTGCTGTCCTGGCCCATCAGAGTAAGCAGCTGGCACACCAGATGCTTTTTTGTTTACTTAGTTTTACCTCAAGCACCCTCAGGCACGGAGGTAAACAAACCATCTCAGCCTGCCAGTGGCATATCCTGATGGCCTGGGAGCCAAAGTCTGCTGACGCCTGAATTATAGGGTCAGCTTACGAACGGGTTATAAAAATTTTCCATTTTTACATATCCATCTTGGAGTGTGGGGTCGGCTTATAAACGAACTCACTTATGATCGAGTATATACGGCACTTAAACCCTGTCTTTTTTCCCTTTGGAGATCATACGTTCTACATGTCTAGCATCTTTTGGAAACTATCAAAACTATATACATAAAAAGGGTCTTGCACACCAACACAAAAGCCAATCCCAAAAGTTTGCTGTGTGCAGAATCCTGGAAATAGCGGATATGAACAATAAAGGACATGTTTCTCCCACATGAAGAGTTTGTAGCATATTTTAGTAGGTGAAGACAGAATAAAAATGATATGCAAAATGTTACTATCTTATCTGAAAGATCTAAAGTAAGACTGATTTTCTTTTCATGACATAGTGCTAAGCAGGCACACTTCAGAAATTTATTTCCATGGGGATATTGCTAAACCCTACATTATAATAATCTCTGCCTATTAAGAGGCACGACAGCAAGTGACCTGACTCAAACAGGTAAGGGCTTTTTCAACACAGGACCAAGTTATATATGAAATTTGGGGTATTACCCTGATAACATCAAGCACTGCAACTTTGTTCTGTGTTCCCCCCACCACCACACACATCTAGTTACTTTTTAATCACATACATGAAAAGTTGCAGTAGATGATCTATTTATGAAGAGATTTGCAGCTAAAATATATGGAAGTTCTTGATCTCATTACTTACTCATTTTTTGAAGCATCAACACACAAAAATAAGGCTATTTGCATGAAATCTGCATACATGTAGACTGCACTAATAACAAAGGAATAAAACTTTCTTTTAATTTATAGGCATTTTTTTCAACCTTGTATTTCCGAATTTCTATTGAGTTCTTGCAACAACAAAAGCTTGATTCTTTTGTTATATGTAAGGGTTCCAATAACCATAGCTGAACAATGCTCAGATACATGCAACTAAAGCTACTGTATCATTGTAATAAAAATACAGGATTTGAACTCTTTGTATAAGCAGCAAGCTATATGCAGCCATAAACAGTTATGAAATTTTATATACCTGGATACTGATATGGATGGTAAAACACTTATAATAATTTAACCAAGTCTTTGTATCATGGTGCTACATAGAGGAGTTTTCATTTAAATGCAGAGTATTTTGGATACCAACTGTTTGAAATATAGTGAACCAATTCACAATAAGAGGCTGAGATGAAGTATGCTCAAATACTGTATTTCATATTCCAAAACAGCACTGAGTTCTTTTCTGCTCATGTTATTAGCATTTCTATTAAGTGTCACAAGTTATTTTTATTATTTGTATTACTGTGGTACTTAGGCATCCTTGTCATGGACCAGGACCCTGTTGTGCTAGTCCAAGGGTCCCCAAACTGTGGGGTTCTTCTTTCAAACAGCTCTGTTCTCTCTAAAAATATAGGCCATCTAGCAAATGACAATTGCATCACTGACAATTTTTAAACCAAGACTGGATATTTTTCTAAAAGATCTGCTTTGGGAATGATTTTGGGCAAGTTCTGTGGTCTGTAGAGATCAGACTAGATGATCACAATGGTCTCTTCTGACCTTGCAATCTAGGAAATAACTGAATACTGGAAACAAAACAGTAAACATTTCATGCACAAATACCATGACATGTTCCACTAAGTTTTAAATGAGGTATCAAGATTTGCAAGCATTTATTTATTTGCATCTTTGTACAACAAAAACATCAACCCTAGATATATTTGTGCTTTTCAGTGCATGACAGCATGCTTCTGTACTTGAAAGCAACAAGAAATCCACTAGGCAGTGGGATACAGTTAAGCAAATAACTTAGGGAAGTAACAACTATACTCACAGCAATAGTAACTTAGTTACATTGTACTTGTAAACTAAAACAAATTTATCAGCATATACAATAGTGTATGTTACTTATGCAAAAGGAATACAAATTACAATTGCTGTAGATGCCATAATTTTCTATATGCCCAAACCTTTAAACTTTCAGCCGTAACACTAAATTAGAGGAACATTGTCAGTTAGGTTAGGCTCAAAATGTAGCTGCTTGAGAGTAGCATAAAATATAAAAAGTCATATTGTCAAACTGCCAGGAATCAACAAGTTCCAACTAATTTGTAAATCTATGTAAATATATTAATTTATGCCCATTTGTACTCTCACAATACATTAATACATTAAGCATTTTATTAACCTTAAAGCTGTATGACTATTTGTATTTCCCATTCACCTGTCATACCGTTTTCTCCCCCTTGCCATTTTCTCCTCCCTTTCCATAGGTTTGCTCTTTTACCATACCCCTATGCTTCAATTATTCCTTTTTCTAACCAGGCTCCTCTTAACTAAAAGTTTAAAATAAAGCAGTTAAACAAATTAGTACCCTTGGCCCAAATCCTACTAATCTTACACAAGTCCCATGTATCTAAATGAATTACTTAGGCAATAAAGCGTGCAGAACATGGCCCACTCTGGAAGCAGAGTGTAAACAAGTTAACAAATAAATTGAGCTATCTAGAAAAGGATGACTAAAAACCTTGTAGTACAAAACGCCCATATCAGTGATCATTTCAAGTTCACATAAAGCAGAGTGTGCAAATATTTACACAAGAAGGTAATTTAATCATGTATTATTAATGAGGTATTAATTAAAAAAAAAGTTGCAATAGCATACCAAAGATAGATACAGTACTTCAAAAACTGAATTGACAGTATGAGATCATTCAGTTATGTTTTTCAACATTAGTTACAGAAGCCTTTTGCTATTTATAAATACAGGCTTTTGTACTCAGCTTGTTTTCAAAAGTGAGTTGCAAACATTAAGACTCCACATATGCTCATGAGAAACAGAAAGTGAAACACTTTCACTGTCAGTTTGAATGAAATGCTAGAAGTATACACTTGCTCCACTAGAAAATCTGCTGTTTTAACACAGCAACAAGGATTCTAATAAATGTATAATTTTAAAAACACCTGACAATGAGAATCTGAAAGGAAACTGTCAACACAAAGACATTTTGCAGAGCTCTCTTTTCTTTTGTCACTAAGATTTAGAATTATTACAAATGAAGAAACTCAAGCTCCACATTAGATTCGTTTCTTTTTTACTCAGATCAGGGAAATGTTCACTCCTCCTCCCTCTTTTGAGATCTGCTGGGACTCGCTCTGGTATTTGTGAAGCGAGGACAGGAGCCGGTAAGCGATGCTACTCGACGGAGAGGACCCTGCTGCCCGTGGTACGCTCCCCGCCCAAGCCTCTGCCCCGCCCTACAGCCGGCGTGACCGACTCGTTCCGGGTTCGCAGCCTATCAGGGTGAGCCACAACAGAGAAGTCCGCCAACCGGGGAGCTGCTCCCGAGCCGCCGCTAGCCCCCCTCCGGGCAGCACATGCGGCGGCGCTGCGAGCCAGAGTCACCCCCCACCGCACACACACGGCCCGCAGCGGGCTCGGGGAGGCAGCTTCCAGGGGCGGGAGGGTGTGAAGGGGCGAGAGCCGCACCACAGCTCGCCCCAAGGAAGGAGGGCACCACCCAGAGTATCGGCCCCGATAAAGCGACCCCGCATCTGCCAGCAGGTGCCCCCGCTCCGCAGATAGGGCAAGATGTGCCCGAAACTACACGGGGAAGCGCAGCAGGAATCCCAGGGTTCACTATGGCAAACTAGTCCCACACTAGTCGGGACACCTGCCACCCCGCTCCCCCCCCAGCTCCGTCCCACCCCATTCCTCCCGCAGCTTTCACCCCCGCCCCAGCTCTCTACCCATCCCGGGACACTGACTAGAAGCCAGTGCCCCCTGCGGCAGCCGCCGCCGCAGGCCGGTGAGAGCGGGGCAGCGCCGGGCTCACAGGGGGCAGCGGGAGGCGCAGCGCTGGGCAAAGGGGGGGGGCTGGGTCGGTCACTTACCAAGAGCAGGAGGACGCAGCCGGGGTCAGGCGGGGGCAGGAAGATGGCGGGTCTCATGGTAGAACAGTAGGGGCGGGGGTGATGCGGCTCCCACTCGCGGCGGCGGCAGCTCCGGCTCCTCACTTCCCCTGTCTCCAGGAAACACCCCGGACAAGTTCCACCGAGAGCTCCCGCCCCAGCCACACACTTCCGGGGGGCAGCGGGGCACGCCGGGAATTGCAGTCCTGCCTGCAGAGGCGCGGGGAACACCATTTCCCGCCATGCACTCGCTGAGCGCGGAGGCGGGGCCGTCGCAGGCCGCTGCCTTCTGGGAAAGGTAGTTCTTCCCCCCCCGCACACCGCCCCGCGGAGCGGGGCGACTCCCACAATACACTGGGGGTGGCCTCGACAGTTACCCGCTCCTCCCCTCCCTGCGGCGCCGGGAGGGGCCCCGCGGTGGCGGCTCAGGTGAGTAGCGGGGCCGTCCCGTGCGCGGTGCCTCTCAGCCCTGCCCGGTGGCTTCCGCGCGTGTCCGCGGCGCCCGCGGAGAGCTCGGCCCCGGGTGGCTGTGGGAGCGCCGGGCGCCCGGCCCCTACTGAGTGGCTCGTGGATGAAGCCGAAAATCTCCGCTGTTTCTGAAGAGATTTTGTTTCTAAAGTGTCCCGCCTGCCGGGCCCCTGCAGTCCCCGCGGCTCCCATCCCATAGACCCCCGCCCATGCGCCTCTCGGCTCCCACCCCATGGATCCCGCCACTCCCCGGGCTCCCACTCTGTGTCCAGGTCTCCCATCACCGTGGTACCCGGCTACTAATGTCCCGCTGCTCAGGGTCACCAGTGACTGATAGGTTGCCAGCCCTCCAGGATTGGCCTGGAGTCTCCAGGAATTCAAGATGAATCTTTAATTAAGGATTCTGTCGTGTGATGAAATCTCCAAGAAAACATCCAACCCAAATTGGCAACTGTAGTGACTGCCTGGGGAATGTTCAGGACAGTTCAGTTTGTCAGTATTTTGTTCTGGTTTTTAAACTCAGCTAGGGATTTTCTAATTAAACATAGTGTGGCTGTTTATTAATTTTATTGTCTGTTGCCATAGCAACTGTGTGCTTCAGTTTGAAAAAAATTAAATACCACACTTAGCTAATGCCAGCTTAAACCGGATTTTCATTAGTTCACACCATAGCCAGGAAAGTAATTCCTTGTTCAGTGATATGTAATTAAGGTATTTACTTACTACAAGCATTCTTGGGTGTCAAATACTGTAGTAGCTGGGTTCCAAAATAGTTTCAGTTATCAAGAAACTGGAGGGAGCTCAGAGAATAGCAAAATGGTTAAATAAAATTGAATGGAACATTTAAAACCTTTTGAGCAGTTCTAATTCAAACTATTCTTTGTATTTCCAATGTAAAAATAAGTATAAAGAAGCAAAACTGGACACAAGCCCATTTTAAAAACTCATTTGCAGATCAACTTCAACTTCAGTTAAGTGTTCTGTGGTGCTCATTATCGTGTGAGTGAGGCATAAGTTTGGAGTTAAGGGATCTGGAGTCTGTTCCTGACTCTACCACAGACTACATGTTTGACGGAGGGCAAGTTACTTAGCCCAAATTTTACAGACACGGGTGTCCAAATTTAGACACTGAAACCTCTATTCAAATCATATTTGGCTTAAATTTGAATTTATATGCTTAACTTTAGATGCTGAGTCTGACACATTCAACCCTAATGTCTTTCTCAGTTTTTCTAGATATAAAATTAGTGTAGCTAAGAGGTGAAAACATTGTCTACTCCATTCATATTTTTAGAAGGCTTTTATATCTTTCAACGAACTATGCTGTTATACATGCAAAGCACATATCAATCAAAATTTGGTACAACTGGTTTATTATTGTCTTAAAATTGAACAGGTTGGTATCTTGCCAACAGAGGAAAGTGGTGTCACTTTAACCTTGTGTATGTGAGCAAGAATCATCATAATTTAGGATGAAATCTCCCATAATTTAAGTCCTCTTGATGTCCAAGTAATTACCCATATTTTTGTTGTCATAATTAAAATGCAATGTTGCCAGCATTCTGGGTTCTCAAAATTCATAAGGTAAATTACTGTTCCTAATTGCAGGATTCAAGTTTTAAGGATATTTAAAACAAGTAGGAAGTGTATTCATTAATAAAAGTTTTCAGTGAAACAACTAATTCACACAGATTTTAATTATGTAATAACTAGATGATTGGAAACACCTATGGTTGATTTGTATTAAAAATAGTTCCAAAATATCGTCTTTCATAAAAAGAGCCTGTAGTTTGTCATGTGAGCCAGTTGCAAAGGCAGTAGCAGCAGTAGAGGCATTGCTTGATGCCTACCTTGTCTTTCGGAGTGGGAGGTGAACCCATCTGAGCCCACTTCTGAAATCTGGATATTCACTGCCTAAGGTCAACCAACTGTGAGTGGGCTGCAGCGGGTTAATTAATGCTGAGTCCCCTTCCCCTTTTAATAAAAGTTTTTGTTTGTTGTACACAGACTTAGTACTTTCAAGTGGGGAAGTATTGCCTCTTGGAGTGCCTAGGGGTGGTGGTTAGTTTTCTAAGGTTATTGGGTCAGGGCTTAAGCCAGTTCTGTTGTGTATTGTTAAAAGGATCCCCTACTTATTGAACATGGCCTTTGTTGCTGCCAACTCCATCTGATAAAAGGGTTACACGTTGCAGGGCTTCTCTGGGATCCTGGATCAGTACCCTTGACAAGCACATCTTTTGAGTAAACTTAATTTGTGAAACTGCCGCAGCCACAATTCAAAAGCAGGTAGCCATAAGCCAACACCCACTGCACAGCATGTTGGGCAGTGTCCTTTGTCTCAGTTTCCTATCGTCTCTTTTCCCTCTGTTGCACTCCTCTCACAGTTAATTCAATTTGGTCATGAAGACCCAGAGTTTGGAGGTGTGTTTGGATGGGTTCAGCTCCCATCCCTGAAAAGGAGGGGTGGGCATCAAGCAATGCCTCTACTGCTGCCACCATCTCTGCAACTTGCTTGCTGCTGCTGTCTCTGCTGCTGTACGCTCATGCTTCCTTGCTGCTATAGCCACTGTTTGCCACAAACTGCCACTTCTGCAGTTGCATGGTCTCAGGTTCCACCACTTAGCCCAGTTCTTAATGATTTCACTGGGTGGTGGAGGACCTCTGTGCTACTGGCTCTTCGTTGTTACTCACTACAACAGTACCCCTGCGCCAGGCTTGTGGCATAGTTCTCAGACCTTCCGTGATTTCAGTTCTAGTAATCACTGAACAGAACCATGGATTCTCAACTGAGTTCTGTCAGTTCTGTTCTTCAACACCAGATAAGGGAGAATCAAGTGGTGTCTGTAACTATTAGGCAGAGTCCACACCATCAAGTAGAAACACCTGTCTCTATTCCTACCTCCTCTTATTTTCACTGGGATTCGGCATCGTTTCTGCCTGTTTGGCAAGTGAGGTTCAGTTTAGGGGTTGACCCTCTCAGTCAGGGCATGTTAAGTACAGTTCTGCTGCCCTTTACTCATACACTAAGGATAGCAACATTTCATTATCCCTTCATTTAATGTTCAAAGTATCTAATACACAGGTTAAGGAAAGAGTGTCTATTATGGCTGTCAAGCGATTAAAAAGAATTGTGATTAATCGCACTATTAAATAATAATAGAATACTATTTATTTAAATATTTTCAATGTTTTCTACATTTTCAAATACATTGATTTTAATTATAACAGAATACAAAGTGTACAGTGCTCACTTTATATTTTATTACAAATATTTGCACTGTAAAAAACAAAAGAAATAGTATTTTTCAGTTCACCTAATACAAGTGCTGGAGTGCAATCTCTTTATTGTGAAAGTTGAACTTACAAATGGAGATTTGTGTACAAAAAAAAAAACTGCACTCAAAAACAAAACAATGCAAAACTTTAGAGCCTACAAGTCCACTCAATCCTGTATCTTGTTCAGCCAATCACTCAGACAAACAACTTTCTTTACATTTGCAGGAGATAAATGCAGGAGAACACTTCTTGTTCAGAATGTCACCTGAAAGCGAGAACAGTTGTTTGCATGGCACTGTTGTAGCTGGCATCGCAAGATATTTACGTGCCAGATGGGCTAAAGATTCATATGTCCCTTCATGCCTCAAACACCATTCCAGAGAGCATGTGTCCATGCTGATGACGGGTTCTGCTTGATAACAATCCAGAGCAGTGCAGACCGACGCATGTTTATTTTCATCATCTGAGACAAATGCCACCTGCAGAAGGTTATTTTCTTTTTTGGTGGTTTGGGTTCTGTAGTTTCTGCATCGGAATGTTGCTCTTTTAAGACTTCTAAAAGCATGCTCCACACCTCATCCCTCTCAGATTTTGGACAGCACTTCAGATTCTTAAACCTTGGGTCAAGTGCTGTAGTTATTTTTAGAAATCTGACATCGGTACCTTGTTTGCGTTTTGTCAGATCTGGAGTGAAAGTGTTCTTAAACCGAACAACATGTGCTGGGTCATCATCTGAGACTGCTATAACATGATATATATGCAGAATGTGGGTAAAACAGAGCAGGAGACATACAGTCCTCCCCCAAGGAGTACAGTCACAAATTTAATTGATGCATTATTTTTTTAACGAGTATCATCACCATGAAAGCATGTCTTCTGGAATGGTGGCCGAAGCATGAAGGGAAATCTGAATGTTTAGCATATCTGGCACGTAAATACCTTGCAATGCCGGCTACAAAAGTGCCATGCGAACGCCTGTTCTCACTTTCAGTGACGTAAATAAGAAGCATGCAGCAGTATCTCCCATCAGTGTAAAGAAATTTGTTTATCTTAGCAAATGGCAGAATAAGAATAGGACTGAGTGTACTTGTAGGCTCTAAAGTTTTACACTGTTTTGTTTCTGAATGCAGTTATGTAACCAAAAAAACCCCTGCATTTGTAAGTTGCATTTTCACGATAAAGCGATTGCACTACAGTACTTGTATGAGGTGAATTGAAAAATACTTTCTTTTGTTTATCATTTTTACAGTGCAAATATTTGTAATAAGAAACAAAAATATAAAGTGAGCACTGTACACCTTGTATTCTATGTTGTAATTGAAATCAATATATTTGAAAATCTAGAAAAACATCCAAAATATTTAATAACTTTCATTTGGTATTCTATTGTTAACAGTGCGATTAAAACTGCGATTAATCATGATTAATTTTTTGGGTTAATCGCGTGAGTTAACTATGATTAATCTATAGCCCTGGTATCTATACATCTGAGTATAATTCTTTAATTATCCAAAAGTACAAAGTTTGGTTTAAAAGTCATAAAGTACATATAGTACATAATCTGCAATATACCAAATTTAGGTTAATAAATTTAATTCAGAGTGGATTTGATTTAAATCACTGGTCACAAAGACTTGATTTAATCATGGATTTCTACATAAAAGTGCATTCTTTTTGGTTGTTATAACCTTAATACATATTCTTCACAACTCAGAGATAGATGTAGGTTTCATTTTTAGAAGGTACACACTATACATTTGAAAAGTGATCTATTTTGAAAACTTTTCAGATTAGTTTTTCAGCTATATCAGAAAATGAATGATTGTTTGGTTATTTCATTTACCAAAGGTAATTGAAGCAGATATTTATGAAGCCATTGGGAGGCGAACTATCTCCAGTTCAACAGGTTAATCATTAATATTTGGAGGTTTTTCTTGTCATGCTATATTAGGAGGAGAACATCACCAAACATACATTTAAATTATTTTATTTAATTAAAACAACAACGCTATGTATTCTGGATTTTTTTCTTCAAAAGAAAACATAATTTTTTATCAAAACAAGTATATGAATTTTTTAATTTAATTAAACATTCAAGTTTTTTTTAAAATCAGGTTTGTTTTTGTTAAAATTGTTAACTGAAATAGTTACATGAAATTTTTAAAAAAAAAGTTAAATTGACTATGTCAGCCAGGTCAACATGAGAAACTTAAAAGATTTGCTTCTGCAGCTAACTCCATTGTTTTCACCTTCATTTTCCTGTTTGTTCATAATCTGGAAAAGAAAAACAAGCTTTCCTGGTTTTTCAGGTCCCAGACGATTTCTCAATTTGGAATGAATTAGTCCAAAGGAGGAAAATATTCTTTCTACACCGACAGAAGAAGCTACTGCTGTTAAAAATGAGATTATCACTTCAACAGTCTCTGAATCCAAGTGCTTAAGTGACTTCCACCAGTTCACTGGTGTGACTTTCTTTAAAACATCATCAGCAAACATATATTTCTTGAATGGTTCTTATTCCCAAACTGAGTCTCTTTTACAGCCTGCTTCTGTTATAGGTTTTCCCTTCTAGTGAGAGAATGGTATGGTAGATCTCAAATCAATGAAGGCTTCACTCAGACCTCAAGACTTCTTGAATATGCTGCTCAAACAGTTTCGCTTTTGTTTCTACTGCTTGTCCCTCCCTTATCACATTTATCTCCAGACTTCTCCTTGTCCAGATCTATTCCGCCCCCAACAATCTTCTATTCATTGAACTTTTTGAAACTTTGCACTTTTAGAGAGACGTAGGGGATTGATTCTGTACACAAATTTGCAGAGGGACAATAGGGTTGAGGGCTGTTATTTCTCAATGCTGTACATTATTTAAAAACATTTTTGCTGTTAACAAGCATGTTATCTCTGGAGACACAAATCCACAGTTTGAGAACTGCAAAACTAAGCATCTCTGATGGTATCTTCTAGACTGAGCACTGAGTCCCATTGGGTAGATAGAAAGATTAATCTAAATAATCTATACAGAAGCCCCTGGAAGCCCATAAGATTGGGTCCCTAATCCATGAACTATTGGAATTCATTTACAAAATTGTTCTTAAACGTGACATAAATAGATTCTCATACTATAGAATTAGAATTTATAATCTCTATTCCATGAGCTATAATGTATCTTAATTAAAACTATCTTTAGATAGGTTTTTTCCTCAAAAAGCATTTTATCAAAAAAAACTTTTTTTTTGGTTATTCTTTTAAAGAAATCATTGGTTTTTATCCATCTTGTTAATGACACAATTTAGATATTGGCGTCCAAATATTCATGTACATCACTCATAAAAAGTTGTACGAAGAGTAGTTCGTGGAAAGCAAGTATAGCAGGGAGTGTAGATTGTCCTTCTGTAATTGAGAATTTAGGATAGGTTGTCTCTAATGCAATCCATTAGAGCAGTATTTCAGTTACTTTCCTGACTTTGTTTCTCAGTGGCACTCCGGCTCATCTCTCCTGATATTGCCAATGTCTAGTGATGTGTTCTAAATAGACGTCCCTTGTTTACCTGATGGTGTCAGATTCCATGAGTTGTCACATCAGCTCAGTATAGCGCTGACTGATTCCACATTCCCACAACACACGCTTGTTACTAGGATCCCATGCACCCAGGACTCTGATAATCAGTGTGTATGTTTGAACCTCGTAACTCCTAGCTCTGAAGGCATTGGCCAGAGGGACGTATTTCTCCACCTTTTTGAGCTCGAATATCTGGGTGGCCGGGTCCTGTTCTGAAATGGAACTGTGGAGTCCACCATGAGGATCTTCTTCTGTTCCTTTTTAGTGATGACAATGTCCAATTGCAGTTGACTGTCCATTCCTGGGATATCGGAGTTCACTGCAATGTTCTCCACAGTTAGCAGGATGGCTTTGACTAGGTGATCTTGGATGGCATTGTGGCGCAGCTGCCAGGCTCTGGAATAGGGCTTGCAGCTACACAAGATGTAGGTGGTGTCTCCCAGTAGGCAAATCGGGTGAAACTGCCCCCAGGTTGGAAGTGGTTGCTGGCATCCCATTTGCACCTCACCTCAAAGGCCTTGCAGTGGTCTGGCTTCCGTCTCAGGTTTTCCATGTGCTGTCCACAGATGGCATCCTTCAGGGTCCTCTAGCATAGTTCTAGCTCTCTGAGTGATAGCTGTACATTCCGTATTCTTGATGTGTGGCACCAGGACTCCCAGCTCCTGACGTTCCTCATACCACAGCCAGTGAACTGTAAAATGAACATCTAGAGAGTAAGTATGTCCATGCAAATAATGCCTGCTTCTGAAGTCTTTTTCCCCCAGTTCATCACTAGATGTCGAGGAGAACTTATTCAGTTGCTGCTTACACTTGTAATTCTTAGCATAAGTTGCTTGCTCAACTCACATGCGCCAGTTCCTTGTATTTCTTTTTAAATGTATATTTTTTGCTAGAGAATTTTATAAATAAATTTTTGCCTGTACTACCACTAGGTGAGCTAAACCATTTTTAGCCTCAATAGGAGCCATATTAGAGGCAGGACTCTTGTATCTGCATCCATTTTCATTGAGCAGCATGAACTAAAAAAAAAAATCATTTACTGGGGTCTCCCCTCCTGCTTCTTGCTCTCTGGAGAGGGATGGCAGGGACTGGATAGACACCTCCACAGTGGAGGAGAGTTCTTGACTTGCCACCCCACCTAGAGACTCCACTGTGGACCCCCATATCGTCCTCTAACTCCTCTTCTTTGTCCATGACCTTGTCCTCAGGGCTAGCTCCACTTTCCACTGCCTCCAGCACCACTGAGGTATCCACAGGACTCTTGATAGTGGAGGTGTGGTCACCACTGAGGATAGCGTCCACTCCTTATAGAAGCATCTGGACTCTGGTTCAGCACTGGAGTGACAGTTTGCCTTCCTTGCTTTCTGGTATGCCTGCTTCAGCTCTTTTATCTTCGCTGTTCACTGCACCATGTCCTAACCCTAACCCTAACCCTATGACTGGAGTGCAGCTGGGACTTGACAGCCTCCTTTCCGCATATACTGAGCAGATCCAACAGCTCTGCATTGGTCCAAGCAGGAGAGTGCTTACCACATGGAGCTGCTGTAGTCAGCTGGGAAGATGTGATGTGAACTCACCACGCCAAACAAACAGGAAGTGGAATTTTAAATATTCCCGGGCCTTTAAAGTGGGAGGAGTGGATGGTTGTTTACGTGGCTGCAACTCAGCAAAGACTGAACTGCTGACCAGAGCAGTCAGGATGGGCATTGTGGGACACCTCCTGGAGGCCATTTACAGTGACAAAACCAAGTGTTGTCTAAAACTTTGCTGCAAAAAGCGCTATGTCTCTCAATCAGGTGGTTTTGTCACTAAAACAGGACAGTTTTGTCAGCAAAAGTCACGTAGTGTGCACACCTCTACTGTTTCGTTGAAAAAAGGTGCCTTTTGCTGACAAAACTGTAGTGTAGACAAGGCCTTACTGGCAGGCTGTGTTCCCTGTTAGCTGCGCATTGGAGCAGCCGCCCAGGAGTGATCAAAGTGCCACACAGTTGATTAGCTGAGCTGTTCACATCCAGCCGGCAGTGTGTATTAAGGTGCCCCTCCCCCTGCTGCTTCACATTGCTCCTTCCTGCTGTCTTGGAGCCCCTGATGCTCCTGGGACCCTCCTTCTGGCTGTGCAGAGAAGGGGAGTGCTGATGCCAGTGTGTCAAGTTCCTTCATGGAAGAAGAATAATTTTGTGGGAAACAGATCTAGAAATTTAGGAGACATTTATTTCTCTCCCTGCCCCCGCCCCCCCGGATAATTTATTATGCATTAGCTGATATAATCTATGTGTGTCTTATAGCTGTGTACAAAAGCCATCACTATGGTATATGAGCACCTCCCAATTTATTAGATTGGCATAGCAAGGTCCCTAGTGGATTTCATAGGTCTTTCCCCTTCCCCAGTGAAAGGAAGATCTAATTGTGTTAGGCCTTTTATCTTTTTGTGGCCTTTTGGGACGTTGTTGGAAAAGATATACTGGAACTCATATACAGCCCAAATAAATCTGTTAGTCTTTAAGGTGCCACCGGACTTCTTGTTGTTTTTGTGGATACAGACTAACACAGCTACCCCGATACTTAACACCTTGTTTTTAAAGGATACAGTAATCTCTTCTCTCCATATTATTCAGGTTTTGTTTATTTACTTTTTCCCTAGACTGGTATATAATTTCCAAGTCGAGTTTCTTTGTCAGGTGAAAACTCAACAGCAATAGCTGCAGGTTAGCTTAGTTTGTATTACATTTTTGCCTAAATATATGTTAATGGATGTCATCTGTAGGAAGTCAGAAATGTAGCTGAGGAAGAAAGCCACGGGGCTGGAGAGGCAAGGTTTAAGTGACCTTAGAAACAACTGGGGAGCAGTTATTACATAGAGGAAAACCACTACTGGGCATGGATCAATAGCCAAGTAGCTATACAGGGCTTGTTTAAAAGACTGCAAAATGGAAATTAAAGACTGCTTCAGTATTGCCAACTCCAAGCATTCAAAAATCATGAGTCAGGCCCCCCAAAATTGTGATATTACCTTAGAAATAATGAAATTAAATATTTATGCTGAGATCAGCTCTGTGTGGGAGGAATCAGCTTGGGGATGGCCCAGCACTCATGTGCACACCTCCTTTGGGGTATAAACCCAAAATTAATATTGTCTTGTACTGTATAGAAAGATCTGCACAGTGCAAACTTATAAAAATTTGCACTTTCCCTCAATGTAGAGAGAGAGATGCACAGCTTTTTGTCCCCTCCCCGCCAAAAATAGGAAATGTACAAACTGGGTTTTGAGCTGAACAAGAAATATGCTGTTTAACTACAAATGATACACTTTAAGTGATTATAAGGGATAGCAAACAGAGCAAAGCAGGTTACTCAGCAAATAAAATAAAACATGCAAACTAAACTTAATACACTAAAGATACAGGTTACACACAGTAATTTCTCACCCTAAATGTTGTTTAGGCATGTTGTAGAGTTTCTGCAGCTCAGAGTTCCAGTTATGTCTCTTTACAGGCTAGACTCCTATTCTCAGCCTGGACTCACCCCTGGCCTTCCCTTAGCTTCGTTCCTTAGTTTCTTCAGGAGCTTTCCACAGTCTTCCTTCTCGGGTGGGGGAAGCAACTGGAACACTCAGATTGCCCTTGCTTCCCAGCCTTAAATAGAAATTACATAAGGTGGGAAGCCTTTTTTTCCTATGGAAAAGTACCAGCAGCGTCCAAGATAGTGTCACCTGGTACAAAATACAATCACATGACCTTGCAGTGTTAGGGAAACTATGAGACAAGGTTTATTTTGGCAATTAATTTGGCAATTGATCATCAGCAGGTAAGTATGCCCAGTGGTCTGTGATGAGATGTTAGGGTGGGATCTGAGTTACTACAGAGAATTCTTTCCTGGGTGCTGGCTGGTGAGTCTTGTCCACATGCTCAGGGATTAACTGATCGCCATATTTGGGGTTGGGAAGGAATTTTCCTCCAGGGCAGATTGGCAGAGGCCCTGGAGGTTTTTCGCCTTCCTCTGCAGCATCTGGTATGGGTCACTTGCTGGAGGATTCTCTGCAGCTTGAGGTCTTCAAACCACAATTTGAGGACTTCAGTAACTCAGTCATAGGTTAGGGGTTTGTACAGGAGTGGGTGGGTGAGATTCTGTGGTTTGCATTGTGCAGGAAGTCAGACTAGATGATCATAATTGTCCCTTCTGACCTTAAAGTCTGAGTCTATTTGCAAGGTTCACAGGAAGGAACTCCTGGGAAGATGGGGGATCTGCATCTTCAAAGACTCATTGTCGTGTCCTAATGGCTGATTAAGACTGATAATTTACTGTCTGGTGGGTGTTTCCCAAGCACATACCCACACAGTTGTAATAGTTACATAAGCAGTGTTCCTAACTCCAGATACGGAAATGATACATGCATACAAATTGGAGAAACACACTCAGTAAATCGTAATCTTCCGAATGATACCTCACGTGACCCATTTTGCGTAAAGCATATCTTAGTTTTGCCATATTCATATCATAACAAAAAACACGAAGTATCATAAAATTTGTGGTTAAAATTGCAAGAACTGGCAAAGGCTTTGCTTGTTGCTTTTCTGCAACAGGAATGGACTTAAAAATTATGTTGTTCCCCTCCTGGAGCAAGACCCTGTTTGGTTTACCTTTCGGAGTAGGAGGAGAGTTGGAGACTGTTTACCTTTTTTATTCAGCCGTCTGAAGGCTTTGGATTTCTCTTTTAAAGGTTCCAGGAATTGCGGCTGTTTAAAACTCTTGAAAAATTAGCTGTATTCTGGGGTCTTCTCTAGGGAATGGGGAATGTGAAGGCCAGTCTTAGGAGGACAAGGAAATATGGAGGACCAACCCTAGACTACTGCTTTGGCATAGAGACTGATTGGAACCCTGGTGTGGAGGGTGGGCAGAAGTTGTCCTTTTTCCCTAGTAATAAGAAACTGTGATAAAATGACCCCATGACAATATCCATTAGACCAAATACTCATAAAGTATGAAATATAGCCATAATTTACAGTATATTCACTAGATTCTTTAATATTGTCATACATGAATTGAGAACACAATTTTAAGAATTAATTTTCTTGAGAGAGCTTGAGAATATTGTCACTTGTATAAGGACAATTGAATAATATGCAGATGGTTAGAGTACTTTCTATTTTAATTTTAAAATATCCTGAATCTTTCTACCCTTATGTAGTATGGAAGCAGTGCACTATACTGATTATTGCATGGATCTGGGAATCTAGGTTAAATACCCAGTTATGTTACTGATTATGTGTGACATTTTGGCAGATAACAACTTTTTTCTGTAGCTGAGATCCCTGACCTGTCAAAAGGGGATATTACCATCTTTGTAGAACACTGAGGTCCTTTGATAAATGGATCTATATTACTAAATCCCAAGAGATAATTGTAACTTGAACTAATATGGTTATGTTTACTATTTGTGACAAATGTTAAGTATTGGAAAAGGATGGTTGGTGCCCGGCTTCTGTTAGTGAATCAAGCAGATAAAATAAAATTCTTAAATGCATTCTGTTCAACTGTAGATGAATACATATTGTTTGCTATTTGGAGAGTTCAGCTAAGAGTCTCAATTGGTGTTTGGTGTATTTTTCAGGCAACAAGAATATTACAGACATCTCTAATGTATGGCTTGTCTAGTTGAGCCTAAGTTAGAGGTTTTTATTAACACACAAAGCGGAACACTTTTTGTTTTTACAGCACAATGTAACCATTTTAACATTATATTAGTCGCATTCATATTACATGATTAAAATTGCATTACATTTTGATTTGTACAAAAATATGTATTTTTTTACTAAAAATGTTGTTGGTACAGATCCAGCCTGTGACAATACCTGGGAAGAGTATGAATGTTTCAGAGAACTGGTTGTTCAATGGTTCCTCACTAGCATCTCAAGTTCATGCTGCTGCTATTAATGGAGATAAGGGTGCCCTCCAGAAGCTAATAGCAGGTAAGTGTTCTCTTTAAAGATACATGTCTCAGCTGTCTAAAATTGGCAGCTTTTCACTCCTGTATTTAACTTCCAGTATTACTGTCCTTGTTCTGATCCTAAGTGGAAGTATGCTCTTAGTAATACCTGTAAAAATATGCAATCCTGTTTTTATTATCTATTGTCTCTGATGTAATTAAATAATATTAAATAGAAAATTTATCATTGCGATTAAATAACTGTGATCTGACCAAGGAGGCACATTGGTTTAAAACACCTGTTTTGGGAAATTTAACATTTTGACCAAATTCCCCTTTGGGTGAAATTTCGTGTGGTTATACTCAACAAAGGTGACTAAATTTCTGGAAAGTTTGGTAAAGTTGTCTCCAATTGCCTGAGTCACCTGAATGTGTGGAGAAGCAATGTTTTATTACTACACAGAATTTCAGAAAAATAAACCAAAACTCTGTTTGTTACTTAAATTTTGGTAAGTGTTCTAGGTTATTTCCGGACAGTTGAAGAGACAAGGCAAAATCCTGATCTCATTGAGTTGAATGGAACTAAGATTTCACAGTATCAGAGGGGTAGCCGTGTTAGTCTGGATCTGTAAAAGCAGCAGAGAGTCCTGTGGCACCTTATAGACTAACAGGCATATTGGAGCTTGAGCTTTCGTGGGTGAATACCCTCTTCGTCTGATGCATGTAGTGGAAATTTCCAGGGGCAGGTATATATATGTAAGCAAGAAGCAGGCTAGAGATAATGAGGTTAGCTCAATCAGGGAGGATGAGGCCCTCTTCTAGCAGTTGAGGTGTGAAAACCAAGAGAGGAGAAACTGCTTTTGTAGTTGGCAAGCCATTCGCAGTCTTTGTTTAATCCTAAGCTTATGGTGTCAAATTTGCAGATGAACTGAAGCTCCGCAGTTTCTCTTTGAAGTCTGGTCCTGAAGTTTTTTTGCTGCAGATTGAATACCTTTAAATCTGCTATTGTGTGTCCAGGGAGATTGAAGTGTTCTCCTACAGGTTTTTGTATATTAATATTCCTAATATCTGATTTGTGTCCACACTCCCTCTCTGACCAACAACATACAGTTGGCAGTTTATTACTTTTTAAATAACTTTGGAAATAGATTCATTTAAATTTTGAAATGTAATTGTTGTTGTGGGCTTAGGGCTCAATTCTCAGAGGTGCAGAGTAATTGCAACACCTGCTGAGACTGTGGGAGTTCCGTTTGCTCAGTACTTCTGAGAATAAAGCTCTTGGGCCTCTGAGGATAAGTATCTTGGAAAGACCAAAGAATTTCGTTAGTATTTTTGTTGTTAACTATCAAATGTGCAATACGCCTTTACATTTATTAGTAATACGTATTAGATTAACAGTTTAGTTGGAGATATAAAGAAATCACTCAATTTTTGTTGAAAATATAAAATTTACTGGCTAATACATCTGTTCATGCTACAATTTGAAAAATGAGCAATCGTCAAAACTCATTTTATTGCCTTCAGACAATGCTTATGTTTGAGGTCTGTCTCACCCATTAAAAAGCATGAGAATTGGGCAGTTTCAATATCTTAACCAGGGCAAGTGTGTAAATGTACAAAGATCTTAAATGATCTGAACAATGAAACTCTGTCTACAGTGGGAAATTAAACTGTTTTAAACGGTTTTCAGAAATGGTTCCCCCTGAACCAGTATTCAAAGTTGTTCAAGTGCTAGTCAGGCAAAGATGTTATACAATTTCAGAAAGCATGATTAAGTCTTGCTGGAGGCAGTAGTAAATTGAATTAGAAAGTGATATTTAATAGTTTTATCTGGTTTATGTTGTCACCTAAATTGTTCTCTCTCCAGAGCCAAATAAGCAAATCATGCCCTTTTAACTAACTACAACGACCTAAGGATGAGAGCAGAGAGAAAGGAAAACTATGAACGAATTAAACTAGCACAGAGCACGGATCCTATTTACAGGCTACATACAGATCACTGACAACTATATTTATAAATAGTTTAACTTTCTGGCATAGAAAAAGTTTGAAGGAACCACCACCCAGCATTATCTGCTGTTTGAAGTGAAGATCCTTGATGGGGATGTGTGGATTTTGTATTTTCTGACTTGGGAAAATAAGAGCTCGAAGTACACTATAGAAGTTTTTCTGCCACACATTTGCTCCCATTCAAAACCATAGATACATTAGTGTTCATAAGTTTCTGCTTGTATCAAGTTCTCTGCAGGTAAACTGGAAAAGGTTTCTATGGGTTAGCCAAAACAAGACTGAACTTGTCAAATGACTGGGCAATTATCATTAAAAGTTGGCAGCAAAGAATTATGCACCAGTGTTGGTGAAACTGCTTTTCTTATCTCCACAAAGCAGCAGTAAAATAACCTTGTACTGTGTTCATTTGAAGAAATATCGTACGAGTATTTTCTGTATGTTGCTGGTGCAGTTTGTCATAAACAGTAGAAAATATTGATCAGAGCTGTAAACAAAGAAATAGTAGTTCCTTCAAGGACTGTTGTGTATGACCCAGATAATGTTGCTCTGGATTCCTTATGGAAAGGAGGGAAAACTACAAGTTCTTTTCAGCTTTCGAAGTTGCTGCAATATTTGGCAAAGAGAAGATAAAAGTTCTCCTACTTTGGGTATGTCTACACTACGGGATTATTCCGATTTTACATAAACCGGTTTTATAAAAGAGATTGTATAAAGTTGAGTGCACGCGACCACACTAAGCACATTAATTCGGCGGTGTGCGTCCAGGGTCCGAGGCTAGCATCGATTTCCGGAGCATTGCACTGTGGGTAGCTATTCTGTAGCTATCCCATAGTTCCCGCAGTCTCCCCCGCCCCTTAGAATTCGGGGTTGAGAGCCCAGTGGCTGATGGGGCAAAAATCATTGTCGCGAGTGGTTCTGGGTAAATGTCGTCAGTCATTCCTTCCTCCGGGAAAGCAACAACTGCAGAACAATCATTTCATGCCCTTTTTCCCTGGATTGCCCCGGCAGACACCATAGCACGGCAACCATGGAGCCCGTTCAGCTATTTTTTTTACAGTCACCGTATGTGTACTGGATGCCGCGAACAGAGGCGATACTCCAGCACTACACAGCAGCATTCATTTGCTTTTGCATGATAGCAGAGATTATATCAGTCGTTCTGTACCGTCTGCTGCCGGCGTAAATTGGCAATGAGATGACGGTTATCTGTCTTCTGTACTGTCTGCTGCTATCATGGGTGCCCCTGGCTGAGATCGGCTGGGGGCGCAAAAGCAAAACTGGGAATTGACTCCCTGAGTCAATCCCTCCTTTATGGTTTCTAAAAATAGAGTCAGTCCTGCTAGAATATGGGGCAAGTGTACTAGAGAACCAGTGTATCAGAGAGCACAGTTGCTTCTGCGTCAGATCCCGCAGAAATGATGAGCTACATGCCTTTCACGGGGGGTGCCCCTGCAACAACCCCAACCGTTGCTCCCTCCTCCCAAACTTCCTGGGCTACCGTTTGGCAGTGTCCCCCCCATTTGTGTCATGAAGTTATAAAGAATGCAGAAATAAGAAACAGAGACTTGTTAGTGAGATAAAATGAGGGGGAGGCAGCCTCCTGGGGGCTATGACAGTCCAGGCAGAACATTAAGCGGTGCTGGGGGAGAGGAGCCCAGCATGCTGCTGCGCTATGATAGTCCAGGCAGTACAGAATCTTTTCTTTACACAGGAAAGGGAGGGGGCTGATGGAGCTCAGCCCCCAGTTGCTATGAATGAAGACGGTTACCAGCTGTTCTGTACCATCTACTGGGAATGACTGGGGAGTCATTCCTATTTTTACTCAGGCGCCCCCAGCCAGCCTCACCTGAGGCCAGCCAGGAGCACTCATGGGCTGATGGTGACGATGGACGCCGTTCAGTCCTAGATTGTTTTTTCTTACCGTCTGCCACCGGGGAGGGGAGAGGAGCCGGATACTGCTCTTCACTGCTGCAGCATCGCATCTACCAGCAGCATTCAGTAGACATAGGGTGACATTGAAAGAAGTCAAGAAACTATTTTCTTTCTCTTTTCTTTCACGTGGGGGGGGGAGAGGAGGAAATTGAACAAGATAGGCTATTCCCTGAACCACGCCGGACAATGTGTTTGAACCTTACAGGCATTGGGAGCTCAGCCAAGAATGCAAATACTTTTTCGGAGACTTGCTGTGGACTGTGGGATAGCTGGAGTCCTCAGTACCCCCTCTCCTCCCTCCTCCTCCATGAGCGTCCATTTGAGTCTCTGGCTTCCCGTTACGCTTGTCACGCAGCACTGTGTAGCCTGGAGATTTTTTTTTCAAACGCTTTGGCATTTCGTCTTCTGTAACGGAGCTTTGATAGAACAGATTTGTCTCCCCATACAGCGATCAGATCCCAGTATCTCCCGTACGGTCCATGCTGGAGCTCTTTTTGGATTGGGACTGCATGGCCACCCATGCTGATCAGAGCTCCATGCTGGGCAAACAGGAAATGAAAATCTAAAATTTAGCGGGGCTTTTCCTGTTTACCTGACCACTGCATCCGAGTTCAGATTGCTGTCCAGAGCGGTCACAGTGGAGAACTGTGGGATACCGCCTGGAGGCCAATACCGTCGATTTGCGGCCACACTAACCCTAATCCGATATAGTAATACCGATTTTAGCGCTACTCCTCTCGTTGGGGAGGAGTACAGAAACCGATTTAAAGAGCCCTTTATATCGATTATAAAGGGCCTCGTAGTGTGGACGGGTACAGCGTTAAATCGGTTTAATGCTGGTAAAATCAGTTTAAACGCGTAGTGTAGACCAGGCCTTTCTCACGCATTAACAGGATATGACAGACTCTTTATTTGTTGGGAGAGGGGAGGAAAACCCAGCCACTTCCTGGCAAAACTGTAATGCCTGGCTTGACATCACAACAGTATTACTTGGCTTTTCATCAGGAACTGCTGAAACTATTGGTAGATGCCTGAAAGAAATTGGGCAGTTTGTAGTATGCTTGTGTGACCATGCCAGTGCACTTGGTGGCATTACAAGGCAAGACAGTACTTGCCTTAATGTTCTAAGACTGTTCAAGATCTTTTGACAACATTCCACTAACCAGCCAGTTTTGCACAACTTCTCACAACAGCAATATGGCAGGCTGGGTAAAAGAGAACTTCCTCTTTCTATTAGGGATCTTTTTTAGTCGTCTGCATGTTTCTGTTTGGTCCCCCTGTTCTAATGAGTGCATGTGAAGAAGTCTGGTTCCAGGAGTCAGGGTGAGCAATTCTTCTGCAGGAACAGCAATCCCTCAGATCAATGGATATTTAACCCCTTCTCTGCTTATCTTATTGTGGGAAATATACATGCCACTATAACTAAGGCTGCAAGTTTGTCATGGACTTTTTGTGCCCCCTGTGACTTCTACAGCGCCCAGTGCAGCTGGCTCTGGGTCTGCCAAGCAGCTTAGGCAGCCCATGGGCTAGTCGCACTGGCTGCTGCTGGGGCAGTCTTGGGCCACTACCCATGTCGCCAGCGGCAGCAGGAGGAGTTTGGGTGGGTGGCTCAGAACTGGGATGCAGGAAGAGGTGAGGGCTCTGGGCAGCGATTATCTTGGAGGGGGCTCCCTGCAAGTGGTAATATGTCCCTACCTCAACGCCTAGCTCTGCGCGTTGCCTCTGGCTGGAGGCTCCGCCCCCACAGCTCCAATTGGCCATGGCTCCTGGCCAATGGGAGCTCTGAAGCTGACAGCACACGGAGCTAAGGAAGGGACATGTCACTACTTCTGAGAAGCTGCATAGGGAGCCTGGCAGCCCTGCCAACCTCCCACCCCCACCCAAGCACTTGCAGTGATCCTGGACCACCCACCACCCCAGCACTTGCGGCTTCCCCCCATGTCATCACCCACAGTGCCCCCCAAGAGCACCCACAGCACTCCCAAGATTTAGTCAGGGATATAGTACAAGTCATGGATAGGTCATGGGCTGTGAATTTTTGTTTACTGTCCATGACCTATCTATACTTTTACTAAAAATGCCCATAACTAAAAGGTAGTCTTAAGTATAACTAAATAATCTATAGTTAAGGCTAAGTTTTAGTCACAGGTGTTTTTAGTAAAAGTCACAGACAGGTCATGGGTAGTAAACATAAATTCATGTCCTGTGATCTATTCATGACTTCTAGTAAAAATACTTGTGACTGAAACTTGGCGGGGTGCTGGGGGTCAGGGAGAGTGGAAGGGCGGCAGTCCAGGAGCACCACGGGTGCTGGTGGAAGTGGCCCAGAAGACCCTGCTTTGGGGGGTGCTAGGCAGCGCGGCCTGGGACCCCTGCTATTACTGGAGGAGAGGGAGGGGTCAGGCCGCAGCATGTGGTTGGGACCCCGGCTGATGCTGGGGGCAGGGGGTTGCTGGCAGGGCTCCCTACCCAGCTCTGCGTCCCTGCAGCTCCTAGGTGGTGAAGGGGTTGTGGGGCTCAGTGTGCTGCTCCCACCACAAGTGCCAGCTGTCGCAGTTACCATTGGCTGGGAACCGCAGCCTGTGGGTGCGAGCAGCCTGCGGTGTAAAGCCTCCCTCTCAGCTCCTTTGCCGCTAGGACCTGCAGGGCTGGGGGAGCTGGGGGAGCCCCTCGCCTTGAGGTAAGCACCCCCCTCCTACACACCCAAACTGCTGTTGCTGGCCCAGGGGCTGCCCAGCTCAGGCAGCCCCTAAGCCAGCACCAGTGGCTCCAGAAGTCACAGAAGTGATGGAAGGTCATGGTTTACGGTATAGTACATGCATCTAAAGAAAAGATTGTAGCTCTTTTGTTTGTATGATTCGTTGACTGCTATTTCATGTTGTCCAGTGTTACGTGATCATAATCCAAACTGTAAAATCCTTGGAGCATGGGACCATCTCTTCTGTATCCTGTACAGCACATAGTCTAGATATTTGTTAGGTACCAATATAAAGAAAGAGACAGTTGTAAAGTAAACATCCAAGGTAGCAAAGTGGAAGTTGCCAACATTGTTTTACAAACTATACCCAGTTTGTGATGAAATTCATGTAAAACTATGAAGTGAGAACGTAAAAGCTTTTAAGAGCCAAGGAAGAACTGCACCATCAGTTTTGGTTTCCATTGTTTATCATTAGCATAACTATTACATCCTGAATGAAGTCCCAGATTAATGACCATATAAAATAATTAGGTGAACAAGTGACAATACCCATTTCTACTTATTGCTTTCTAATACTGCTACTGAACACTACAACTTATCACCTTGAGCAGCAATGAACAAACATTGTAAGCCTAGAAACCATAAAGAAAATAAGATGGCATTCTAATTTACTTTACTATTACACATTAAAGAAAATATATGATCTGTTGGCTTCCCTAAAATTGGTAAATGTATCACCTAAAACAATTAGAATTCATTACTTTTTAAAACCGTGTAGTGTATGTAACTTATGTTGATGGTAACTGTTAGATTCTAGTTTATTTTCTTTATCAAAGAGCCGCTACATGTATAACTAGGGCTTAATTTTTAAAAAAAACAACCAAAAATCCTTTGAGTAGCACTAACCCTAACGTAAAAAAATAATTTTTAATAAAACCTTGCCAATAACCTCTTTTCATGCTGTTAGATATAGAATGCTATAAAATTAAGTGTTAAGGCACTTAGAACTCTTTTGTTGGTGTCTTATAATTATTTACATCTAAATAAATAAAATGCACACAAAACATCAGTTGCTCAGCACTTTGCAAGAACGATTCAGAGCAGTATTCTCACTCAGGCGTTTGAGGCCTGTATTTGCACACATGAAGAATTGCATGTACACGAGTATAGGCCATGGCTAAAAATTACCCCTTAATAGCAAAGTGTTGCAGTGAGGTCGTGGTGTTTTGTCTTAATTTCATTTTGCAAAAAAATCCTGTAGAATATTTATTTAGTTTTAAAAATAGGAGATTTTTAATACCTAACTACACTTCTAAAATTAAAGAATCAAAGTACTTTTTGTGGTGCATTATTTTTGCTTTTGTATTGCCTGCTTAGTCTAATTTACAAAATTCAGTAAATTGCAACAGTTCTCTCAGTCATTAGTGTAAATTAGCAAGGCTCTATTGTAATTAATTATTTTTGTGCATCTGTACTTCATGCCGTTGGCTGACATACCACACAAAAAACAATTATTGTGGTCATTCCAGTCCAGCCAAAATCAGAATTGTTTTGTGCATCAGCTCTCTTATTTCAGGGATGGATGAGACAAGGCCAAGGGTGAGTTTTTTGTGAGCATTGAGTATAGTCATCGGCATCATTGTGTAACTAGGCTGATGCATCAAGATTATTGTTAAGTGTCTAGGGAAGGTTACAGACAGACTCAACATTACAAAAAAAATCTAAGTTGTTGAACTTAGCTTTTGAGTTGAAGAGACCTTCCCTTGCTAATTTCAGCTTCCTGAACTGATGAATGGCTAGCTTGTCTAATGCCAGAAGTAGTTTGAGCAGGAGTGGAGCTGGAAAGAGTGTTTTGGATGAATAGTTTATTTGCTGAAAGACTATAGTTTTGGTCAAACTATTTGCGATGTTGACACAAATTTGCCACATTGTTTGACAATTTTTTCCTTTAACTTAGACGCCATTTACAAAATGAGGTGGTACCTCCCCCACAATGAAAGTATGCCCCTCTTGCCTGACCAAAATATTCTGTGTCTCTGCCACCAAGCCTTTGTGGATTTAAAGGTGGTCATCAGCACCTGGTTTCTTTGTTCTGCCTTCGGGATTTTCCACTCTCCGAGCCCCTTTCCTGCTGAAAAACGTAGGCTGTAAGTCTCCTGTGTACCCACTCTATGCTGATGGGAGGGAGCTCTTCTGTCGGCGTAATTAATCCATCCCCAATGAGCGGTCGTAGCTATATTGGCAGGAGAGTATCTCCCACAAACATAGTGCTATCCAAACGTCTGCTTCCGTTGTTGAAACTTGTGTCGGTCAGGGGAGTGTGTGTGTGTGTGTGTGGAGGGGGGGGGGTTTCACACCTCCAACCAACAAAAGTTTTAGCAACAAAGGTGCTAATGTAGACATAGCCTCAGACAAAATGTTTTCCTGAGTGTTCAACCCTCCAGTTGTGTCATAAATAGATAGCTAAGGGTTAATGTTTCTTTCACCTGGAAAGGGTTAACAAAGGGAACCAAACACCTGACAAGAGGACCAATCAGGAAACCGGATTTTTCAAAGCTTAAGGGAGGGAATTTGTGGGTGTTTCTTGGTCTTGGGTCTTTGTCTGTTCTGTGCTCTCAGCTATGAGAGGATCTATTTCCAGTCCTTCTAATCTTCTGTTTCCCAGTTGTAAGTACAAAGGTAGAAAAATAATAGGCTATTGTTGTTTTTTTTGTATTTACATGTGTGTAGTTTGCTGGAATGTTTTAAATTGGATATCTTTTTGAATAAGGCTGTTTAT